>NC_134545.1:110812062-110869562 GCF_050624435.1 Tenrec ecaudatus | reverse complement strand
TGGAGTGAATGCTCTCTTACATTCGATTAATTAAAATATGTGTCACAGGCCACTTAGGCCTCCACCACCTAAGAGAAGTGTACTATCATTTGATATTCTAGAAGCATGAGAGGTGGGAGTGGGGGGCGGGCGGGAAAGTGAAAACATTTGGTTAATGGGTTCACCATGTTTATTTGAATAAGGAGGTTGGGAGCTGCACTTATGCCTGGCATAAATGCTTTGGAGGCCTTAATTATTGATGAAGAAATCTGCTCGGCTTCTAAATTCAAAGATAGGACCATTTTATAGGAATTTTAATCACCTTCCCTGGTAGGGGCTTTAAGGTAAAGGTGGCTTTATGTAACAACAAGCAGAATGCACATTTTCAGCTTTCTTAAGAGAGCTGTCACTTGTGATGACAAAATACGAGGAGCGTGTTTCTGTGCGCTGCGAGCCTCTGTGTGAGGGCTGCCCATTGGGTCCTCTTTCCGGTTTCAGGCTTCCCCCCCCCCCCTTTCCTAGGGAAGAGAGACAGAGTTGTTGTTCATGGGGCCAGTAGTCGTGTTTCTCAGCGAGAGAGAGGACGTGTCTTTGGAGCAAATTGGCCACTCGCAGTTCAGCTGAGTTTCCATTTCACGAGAATGATCATTTGGGTGGGTGTGTGCTACCACCTTAAATTAGCTACTGAAGTGGGGTTCCTAGCCAGGGTTCCCCCTGGAGTATCACGGAATAAAACAGCCCATCAAATCGGCGAGTGTGTTTACAGGTTCCCATCAGCCGGCCGGCTCTCGGTTAGTTGGCTTAAAAAAGAATTATATACAGTGGGCTTCGCCAGCTCCTCGTGCCCTTTGGATGCGTTTAGCAGGTTTTGACCAGATAAGGCATATTTGTCCCGAGGACATAAACCAATGATTCCAAGCTGAATTGAGATCAATGGGTCTGTTCGTGGGCGCCCACCCCTCTCCTCTTCAGGCAGGTCGGGGCACTGCTCGGGTGAGGAGAACAGAGCCAGGAGCTGGAGATTCACGGTGCTGTAGTAGACTCTGCCGCCTGCGCTCACATCAGTTAACCCCTTCTGTGTCCTTGCCTTCCAGACACACAGACACTTGGGAGCAAAAGCGAGGGGGGACGGTGAGGGAGCTCAGCTCAGTGGCCGTGGTTGTGCAGGCTTCACTTGGGGTCTTTTACTTCGTATGCGTGACCGTCCGTGAACCTGACTGTATGTAGGGTCACATCCCAGCTCCTGCGGGGAGGGCGAAGCATGACATGGAGAAGTAGAAGGCTCCGTCAGTGTGGGGAAGCTGGTCAGCCTTCCCGACGCCCAGAGAGCAAGGTGAAGAAAGAAGGCATGGCCCATGTGTGTGTACGCCCCAGTGCGCACACCACCACGGATGCACATGTGTACACAGGTGCGCACACGCCCTGCGCACATACATGTGCGTCAGCACAGGCGGGCACACACGTGCACATGTGTGCGAGTGGACAACCCGCCCATTTGTCCATAGGGGTCTACATATCGTGTGGGTGGGTCCTCGCGAGTATGCATAAGTACGTAAGTGTACGCCTGCCGGCCCCGAGTGCGCACCCCCATATTCTTTGTGCCGAGAAGGATGGGAATAGCCTTTCCCCTGTGGAATCCTGTTTTCTGGGAAAACACAAAAGCAGATGGTGTGAATTAGGAACACCCATTGTCCACAGATCCCAGCTCTGAGCAGATAAATCTCCCGCTTCACCCGTGCATTCCAAGGGCTGTAAATGATTACAGGATGTCGGCTGAGCTGCTAAACAAAACCACACTCGGGCCACCACCTTGCCCTCGTGCCAGGCCTGCTGGCCCAGCGGCACTGCGGCACACTCTGGGCAGGTGTGCCCGCTGCGGCCCTGCCGGGCCCGGCCCAAGTGGGTCCAGGGTCCAACTGTTTCACAAGGGAAGGGAAGGAGGCCTGCCCGGGCAAGGGGACTGTCCAGGCAGGCCATGGCCACACGCGGTGGGCTGCGTGCAGCTCCGAGCAGGCTCGGCAGGGCGCTTCCAGATGGCACCGTCTCAGGCGTCCTGCTTGCTGGCATGCCTGCAGCAGACTCTGCCCCCTCCCCAGTAAATCTGGCATTAGTCTATAGAGTTCGGGAGACTTATCATTCCAAGAGAGTCCTACTTTCCTGTCTGGAAGCCAGACATCTGTTTCGGGCATTTTCCTTAGGAGTGAGTTTGGAGGAGCGTCAGGAGGGGGGGCGGGGCGGGGGGAAGTTTTGTCGTATTTAACAGCTGTTACAAAATTTCAACCCTCTGGGCTCTTAAAATACTTTTCGGCTGACCTCAGATTTTTATACATAATTGACACGGGGTTGTGGAGAAATATTATTTACTTAACCTCTCATTGTCTGCGATTGCACGTGCCTTTGGTTGGAGGACCCAACCATCACCGCGCTGAGCCCTGGTGCTCCTCCGGGCCCTCCCAAGAGCCCCCCCCCGCGCCCCCCAGGTCCTTCCCACGCAGTGAGCGCCCACCTCCAGGGGGGTCTCAGAGGCCCCCAGCCCAAGACAGAGTGGAAGGCTCCTTCTTCCGTAGTCATCCTCTGCTGCTGCTGCTTCTGTGTGTGTGTGTGTGTGTGTTTTAGTCAACAGTGTCTCCTTTCACTTCCTGTCACAAAGGTCAAAGAGAGCCGACCTTTGCTGGCAGTCTTCCTCGCTGAATAATTCATGGGATTGACTTTTTGTCAGCGCACACAGTTGTGCTTTGGGACATTTTATTCATTTACCTCATTTAAAGCGCCTTTCTGCACCTGTTCAAGTATTAATATCATGTAATTTGGGCCTAATGCCGATTTTGCTGAACACTCATTATATTTTTTATTAGCTATATTTCCAAACGATTATGCGTGATTACTACCAAGCCTAGCAAACAGCACTGGGTTATTCCCCAGCCCCCTACATCTTCTTGTCAGGTTGTTTTCGGAGGCGAGGAGGATAAACATTTGACCAGCCTAATGTTTTCATTCCTGCTCGTCTCCAGCCACAGGACTCCCAGCGTCCTCCCTCATGGCTTTGCGAGAGTGTGATTAAATCCGACTCCAGCGAAGCTGTACAAATGCCAACATTTATAAGGTCAACGCTTTTGTTAAAAATGCTATGTAAATGAGGATCTGCAAAAAGGGACATTAAATAAAATTAAATTCATTGTCTTCTTTAATGTCATTTACATTTTGGCTAAGCCAGGGCCTGCCAAGGAGGATTTTAAAAATAATTTTAATTACACATCATTTAGGGCTCCAAGGCTTGCTATTCAGTAGTGTTTGGAGAACCTGCAAAGCAGAGACTTTCTCAAACTTCTTCGATGACAGCTTGTCATTTCACCTGCCCAGTGCACTGCGGACAGCTCCTTCTGTGCTCATGGTTGCTTCCCCGTGCTCTTAAGGAGCTGAATGTTATGATCACCAGGTAGCCCTCCTGCTCCCCGAGTCTTGTCCTCGTGTGTCTCTCCCCGCCCCGCCACACACACGCACACATACACGCACACACACGTGGCTTCAGCTGTGAAGTGTGAGTTGCTCTTTTAGTTTGGGGCCTGTTTTGAGACACCAGGGCCGGGAAAGTAGTGGCTAGTGAGGTGGCGCTATTCAAGCGTGCTTTTGACGGGCCTCAGCCGACAAAGAGGCTGGGCTGGGGCCAGCACCAGGCGAGCTGGCCTCTCAGCTCAGGTGTGAATGAAGGTTTTGTTTGCTGGCCCGCCAGCGGGGAGAGTCTAAGAGTCCAGCCCACTCACTCTTCTTTGACAGTGTTCTCTGCAAACTTCTGAAAATAATCAGAGGAGGCTGTGCTGGGCCTCAGAGGGACAGGGCAGTGCTTTCTGCTCTCTGAATGGGGGGTGGGCGGGCAGGTAATGTCCCCCACCCCTCCCGTGCCGTGTGTCTTTCTCTGCGCCTCCTCTCCCCCATCTCAGGTGGGGCTGCTGGCCTCTGGCACAGTGTCTAGTCGCTTTTGTGGTCCCCCAGCCTGCACGTGGGGCTGGGCAAGGACGGTGAGGTGTGGCCACCTCCAGGCCCAGGGCCGTGGGTTCATCCGTGGAAATCGACGGAGATTTATGGCCGACTGGCCAGGGAAGGGCACTGGGACAGGCCAGCTGAAGTCCCAGCTATGACAGGAGGCCGGCCCAGGGATGGCTCCCACAGTCCTCTTAAAGGGCTCCGGGGAGCTGGTCCGCCTGAGCTGGTGCACAGCTGCTCCCTGGGCCACAGCGGGTGAGGGAGGGGCCGGGCCGGGCTGTCAGAAGCCATACTCCAGAAGGTATGTTGACGCAAACCATGCGGCCTCTGCGGCAGCCTTATCAGGTGAAAAGCAAAGATACTGCCAGTGCCTGTAATTGTGTTAGGATGCCTTGGATGAATTGGATTACCTTATGGAAACCCTTCCAAACTCGGGGTTCTGTTACACATGCTTACAGGAAGCAGATCATTACTGTGTGCACCAGGAGGTAATTGGCGCTGGCCGGGGCCCTGCCAGTGATTCCGGGCGAGCAGGCGATGTTGGCCCGTGGACATGCAGGAAGCCCATCAGAGGGGGTGGGGGGGTGGGGATGGGCTGTGTGCATACACGCATACACGCGCACGCAGGCACTCGAGGACGGGGTGGTGGTGGGGTCCCTCTCAGGCGGCAGTGATTTTCGGGGACTTTTCAAAGATGGTGAATAATTTATCAGAATTCCAACTCATAGTGGCAATGGGAGACGTGTTGGAGGAGATAAAAAATTCCAGGCTGTAAGGATGGAGATTGTCCGTGGAGATGGCAGGGCTGATTGACAAGGCGGGCGGGGGCAGGGGCGAGCACTCCGGGAGCTTAGCACTTGGCAGAGCTTCTGGAACCCGCACCCGGAGAAAATGAGAGCTGTTCGCTCCGGTCAGCTCCCAGAGCACCAGCCCCCCTTGTTTGATTATCTGCAAAGCCCATCTCCCCAAAATGTTTGTGGTGGGACCTCGCCATACCGAGACATCATGGTGCTGTGAGACCCCAGGCTGGCCGGGACTTAAGAGAAAACAGCAGAGGCCTGAGGGTCTTCTTTATTTATTTTTATTTGTTGTTGTTGATGATACTCTAGCTGGGTTCTCTAAGCCGCTCGGACTGGGGGCTGACCGGGCTCCAAAGCTGGAGCAAAATGGTTTGTAAAACTCTCTTTTTCTTTCAAAACCTGGCCAGAGGCAAACGCTCGGGGTGTGCCAACAGACACTTTGGGGGACTGTGGGGAAGCCCAGGGAGAGGCTTCTGTGGCTTGCTTTGGACTCATCCTCCTTGCTCCAGAGGATTTCTCAGCTCGAGATGTACCTCTCTCTCTGTGTGCGCCCCGGCCGGCAGGCAAGCGGCAGCTGACAGCAGCAGAGGGGGGGCTGCTCACGGACCAGGCCCTAGGAAATGAGTTTAACATGTGCGGAAAGGCCGGGCGCGAGGGCTGGGAGCCCAGGCCCGTGAGCGGAAGGGGTTGGCTCCAGCGTGTCTCTGCTCACACATCTGGGGAGGCCGAGCCCAGACAGGCAGCTACCCGGCCAAGCCAGTCACCCCGGCCTCCCTGCCTCACTCCCCCTGCCCTGCACCCACCCGCCCTCTCCCAGGGAGCAGTGGGGGGGAAGGGTGCCAGGCCAGGAAACCCCCAAACACAACAGAACTTGGGCCGCATGCACCGCCTGCCTGCCCATGTGTGACGATGCATTTATACGGGACAGGGGTGGGGTGGGTCTGCGGAGTGGGGGGGGGGCCTCTGAGTAGTGTTTCCAACAGTGGCTTACACAGAACGGCAGGGCCTCCCCTGTTAGGTAAGTTTTCATTAAAATGTAGAGATTGCACTGAGGTGGCTGACCTGGGTATTGGCGAGCGGCTGAGCCCAGGCCTGGGCCCTGAGGATAACATCTGTGCGGTACAAGTGTGGGATTCGATTAGGGTCTGCGCAGCCGAGGCATGGGGGCAGGCAGCAGGCACCCTTTAGGGAGGTTTCCCTCACCCAAAGTCCTGCCAGGTGGTGAAGGTTGTGAAAACCTACTGCAGGAGGGGCTAGTGCTCAGCAAAACAGACTGGGTCTTTGGAATTGGGGTGGGGGTCCTTGGGGAAGGACATTTTCCAGATGTCCCTCTGTTTGCAGAGACCCTCAGGTTTTAAAGGCTGTGACTGATAAAGAGTCCCAACTTGGGCAGGAGTCCTCTCCACGTGCCCTGGCTGGCACTCCTCCTGGTCATGGCAAGCGCACAGAAGCTGGGGAGAAGCCAGTCAGGGACCCCATCTCGGACGGGGGCTCTGAAGCCATGCCCCAGCTGCCCACTGCGCCCCTGGTGTGGCCTGTTCCTCCCTTGCATTGGGGTCAGAAGCTCATCTCGGGGACATGTGTGGATCTGCCCGGTGTTCCCGAATGACTCTTCCAAATGTACATGTCCTCCACTCTGTTTTTGGGGTTTTTCTCTTTCCTTGAAACATTTGGCTCCTGTGCAGAGAAATGAAAACATCCTATGTACTCCCTCAGAATTTATTATTCAAGTGGTTCGATTCCCTTTTACTTTTCTTGGTGGGCTCAGAGAGGACCTTCAGACTGTTTCCATGAAAGGGGAGGGTGACTTTGAGTTCTCAGGGATGCCTCAGCCTGCCGTTAGCGGAGAACAAATTTCACAGTCAGGGTAGCTGCTGACTTTTTTGGTTGAATAAATTAAACTACAAATTTTCCTAATTGCCAAGTAAAATGCCCAGCCAGCTCTAGCCATGGCTGGCGGTCAGATTCCAGGTGAAACCTGGCGGGAGCCTATGTGGTATTTAATGTGAGGCAGGTTTTATGGTGAAGTCTGAATTCACACCCACAACATTTGTTTCGCATTAGGGAAGGTTTGTAAATCAGGTCGGTGTGCGAGGATGAGGTGGTCCCTGGGCGGCCTCTCTTGTGGGCTTCTTTCCTGAGATTCGGTTATGGAAGCGCCCCTTCCACCGCCCCCCCCAAACTCCCCCAATCCATTTCCATTTTCTGAATGAAGCAATTTGTCCTCTGACATAGGAAGGTTGGGGCAGGACGCAAGTGGGGGATTGGATTTGGCCTGGTGCTTGTCCCCGCTGTCTGAGGTCACCAGCCTGATCCAGCCACTGGGCAGCAGTCATCAGTTATGAGACGTGGGCTGGCCATCAGGCCTTGGCCGCACAGCCCCCAGGGAGCGGTGGGAAGGGTCTGGGGAAGTGCTTTCTGGGGGGAAAAATATGGCAATAATGATCATTTATTAAATTTGACAAGCGGGTTCTAAATATAACAACACGGTCCCCAAAGAGTGTTCCTTTGAACAGATAAATGAGTTATGCAAGTTAATACACACCGAGGCCCCCATCCGTGGGTGCACCTTGGGCAGTACCACCGCAGGTCCACAGCCGATGACTGGCACCCGCTCTGACTCCGATCGGCCCCAGAGCTGCAGTACCTGCCAAGCTGCCTGTTGGAGAGTGGGCCCAGTCAGAACCTAGAGGTAGAGATGGGCTTCGTGGGCTTTCAGATGTCTGTGTTCCATGCAGGAATGCAGTAAGGCATTTCACGTGCATTTTCGCGTTATAGAAAAAAGCAAAACAAAAGCAAGTAAAGAAGGAAGATTTGCCAGTCCTAGGATCACAAGCGTATTTATCGGCCGAGGGGATAGCTGTCATGTTTCCGAAGACCCCATTATAATTTTTCCCAGAAATTATGGCTTCCAGAACCCCATTGCAGCCCCAAACACATTCGTTCCCACTTATTAGACTGTGAGCAGTAACTAATTTACATGGTCTCGGAGTTGTGTGTTCTGGTAATTTATTGCGTGTGCTGGGGGTCAAACAGAGTTGACCAGTTGGCCGCGCAGATCGAGGCCAGGGCGAGGCTGGGATCTGCGGAGACCGAGGCGGGGAAAGCAGGCCCTGCTGACTTTCCAGCCTCTCCTGTCTCTGCATCCCGCTCCGGTGTGCGGACTGGACTTGCTTTGGGCACCTGTGACCCTTCTCCACCCTTCCCCTGGCCGAGTGGCTGGGTTGGGAGCAAGGCGGTCAGCAGGATGGCACCGTGGGAGGCAAGAGTGGAAGCTCCCACGCACACCCTGACCCGATCTCGGCCGGCGGCCTCCACCCCAGGTGAAGGCACTGGTTCTGTGCCGGGGCCGGTTCCCTTCTTGTCATCTCTGGCTTCGTTATCAGGTGGAGGAAAAGGCTTGCTTAGGCGAAAATAATGATCATAAATAGAGTTGTGTAGTGGGGCTCGAAGGAAGCAGTGACAATCTTACTATCAAGACCTGCAATTCCAAGGAAATATGAGTGTTCTGATCCAGGGAAGCAGTAATTATCTTTTTGTGAAGAATGTACAATGGTGTCGGGTGATGAATTGATCGCAGATTGGGAGCGTGGTATTACTGTCATGTTCCAGAGATAAGGAGGAGCGCCGGGATTGCTCTCCGTTTCTGCGAGTTCACCGCCAGCTAGTTTATTAGCACAAATCCCAAATGTTTAGTAAACTCATTAGGTTCCATCTAATGCTAATTTATCATCATAGACGGAACCCGCGCGGTGGCGGCCGTAGGTCTGTGCCGAATCTGCCTGATTTACCCGGCTCCCCGATCAATCACTTCCCTCACTCTGCCCATTTTTCTTCAAATGCTTTACACCGGCTGCAGTGATCCCCGGGAAGAAACCGTAGCCATTGGTGAGGGTGCGCCGGGCCATCGGCCTAGGGGAGGGGACCTGGGGGGTGAGCGTGAAGTGCGGTGGGGAGCTTGGGTGGGGGCTTGCCTTGGCCTCCCTCCCTGCGCCCACCTTTCCTCGTCCCTCTCCCTCCACAGGGCTGTCCCCCTCCCCCCTGCCACGTTTCCTCTTACAATCCAGGCACAGAGTCGAAATCAAAGAATTTCCTTGCAGAATCAGTTTACCAAGAAATGCATCACGGCCCATAAATGTCAAGTACAGTTTATTCTAAACTTCAGATGGTGTTTTTCTTTTAAAAAATCAAGCTTTAAATGCCCGCCTCTCCTGACATTTTCGTACATATTCTATAGTGTTTTCGCAGAGGATAATAACCTTTGCTTGATCCTAGGCAACAGCTTCAAAGATAATGAAATTCTTATGATATTTCACCAGGTAAAATGTGAATTGCAGAAGAAAAGCTATTGAATTTTTATGGATCTTAATCGCATAAAATGAGATTCATGGGGGACACGTCTAACTATACTCAGTGGACCGGCGGCGGGCCGTGGCTGCGGCTAGGCCCCACTGTGGTGGCATGGGGAGCACCGGCCTGCGCCAGGAGTGTGTGCGCGCGCGCGCGTGCGGGGCCTTCCGCTGGCCCTGCGAGTGGTAATGAAATATGACAGAGATTTCTGCGCGCTGGTTCAGTGGCACAGGGGTCCAGCACAACCTGGATTAATTCATCTGACTTATGTCCCAGGTCTTGATTTACCTTATGATTAAAAACGTCTGCAGCTTTGCCCACCAATTGAAATCAGATCCTGTCTGCAGCCCACTCCTATTGATCCCTATTTAACATCAAGGCTCGGAATTGATTGGCATTGATTAACAATAAAAATGCTCTCCTGCCAGGTCCAGCCGGGGCTCGCCGCGGGAAGGGGGCGGGGGTCCCCCCGAGCCATCTCCTCCCTGGGACCAATCTGGGCAGAGGGGACCGCACCGGCCGAGAATAAACAATATATTCTAATGTTATTGTAACTGGGCACCGGGCCGGCGGTGCAAATTGATTTTGTTCTCGTTGGATAAGATAAATATCTTTAATAAAACTCGCATTTTATTTAGGGTTTTGCAGGAAGAGCTTGATGTGGAAGAGAGGGATATTTTTCTATTACAACACCCCCATACCCCCCACCCAGAAGTGTTAATAAAATGGATTAAAACATAAAGGTGATGATAACACCGCCCAGCTAGCACGCAAATGGAATGCCCCTGCAGAGGCCCCTCACACCTGCTACAGCGGCACCTGTCCCCTTGGGTAGGGGGCTTGTCTCTGCCCAGAGCAGGGGGCTTAGTGCTAACAGTCCACCAAACCACCACCACCCAGAGCCTTCCAGCGGCCCCCATTTCCACTTGGCTCTGCAGGTCCTTCCATGCATGGACAAATGCGATCTGAAGAGTCCTGGCCCCTCACTTCAGGTGATACCAGGGATGGAGCACAGCCACTACAGAGCCCGCCAAGAGCGTGCTCGATAGCGCGTCCCTCCGCTCTGCTTCCTGGGCACTTGTCCCCCAGCCTGGCTGGTGACTCCTGGCCTTGGGACCAGAGCTCACCCTCAGCGGCCAGGTGCAGCTGAAAGGAATTATCCAGCCCCTACCATGCAGAAGTTGACAGTTATATAACGATGGAGGAAACCGCAACTCCCAGGGGACGTTGCATTTTTAGAGATACTTTGAAAATGAAATTAGCCAGCCGAGCCTATAAGACAACCTCTTGTGCTTAAGACAGTAACGGCAGTCTGGAGCGGATTTTTTTTTTTTTTTTTGGTGATAGGGCAAATCCAATTTGCTTCTTTAACTGTTGATTAAGGAATCAGGGCTACAAGCCTGTCCCCTGTAAGCATTTGCTGTTTATTTGTCTGTGGAAAGCCGCTGGAATCCCCTCCAACTGGGAACGCCAGGTCAAGCCCAGCCGTAATGAAGACCTGCCTGCCAGCGCTGCGGCCTGCCTGCCCTTGTTTGTGCAGAGGAAATAGTTGGCTTTTTTAGCAGCATGCGGAGGCCACCAGTCACTTCCCATCTTGCCGGCAGAGCCGTTTAGGACCGAGGACAGACATCTGCACTGCCTGCCCGCTCTCTCTTAGAATCCAGAGGAAACACGCCCCAGAAAGCAATGGATAAATGCGCGCTCACAGGGAGGCTCTAGCTTACCCACTCCAGGTGCCGCTAAACGGATGCCAGTGTGTGGTCTGGTGCCTGTGAAGCCCACGGCCACTGGTTTACGGCAGGTGCCCGTCCCCGGCCGAGCTTTCCACACAGCAGATCCGCCGCCAGGGTTCAGTGTTGAGGGGCGGGGGCTTCTGCTCCGGTCTTTAAAATCACCTGCCCATATTCTATACACCTTTTTCATCGATGGCGTTTACAAAGGCCTGAGCGGGTGATTGATCCCGATAGTCTCAGGATTCACCACTAACGCCCTGCCATCGAGTCTGTTCTGACCCACGGTGACCCCACAGGAGAGAGCAGAACTGTTCCCACCCGCGGGAGCAGATGGCCTCCGCTTTCTTCCGCAGACAGGCTGGTGGGTTCGAACGGCCCACTTTGAGGTTGGCAGCCCGTGTGTAACCACTGCACCCCTGGGCTCTTGGGTTCACAGCAGGTTGGTGTTGCCACCTGCGTACAGAGCCTTGATGCCCCTCTGGATGCACCCCGCCTGGGGGAGTAGACAGTTCAGTATCCCAGTTCTCCTTCAGGCTGGGCCTGGGCCACCTGCTTGCTGGCTGAGTTTCGTCTGGTATGGATCCAGCAAGCCTTTCCCGCGGCTATGTCTTTCAAGGGTGCCCTGGTGGGGGGCTTTGGGAAGACACAGGTAGTGGGGAGCTTGAGTTTTAAACCGTATTTCAGCGTTATTCTCAGTTCTGGGGGTGGGGGGTGGTGGGGCTTCATGTTGGAGTGCCAACTTCATGGTGGATTGCCAACTATAAGGTCAGCGCTTAGAAGCCGCCAGCCTCCTCAGGAAGAGTGAAGGCTCTCTACACCCATGGAGTTGCATCTCGGAAACTCACGGGGAAGTTCTGCCCTGCCCTATAAGGCTGCAATGAGGTGGCATCAACTCAAGGGGGATTTATTCTCAGTATCAGTTATTCATGATTTTTTTTGTGTGTGTGGGGGGGTCAACCATCACCACTGTTGACCCCCACAGCTTTGTCCCCAGCAGGAACCTTACATGTGTTAAGCAGTAGCCTCCACCCCAGTGGTCTCTTCACCCCCGCCCACGCTCCCATTGGACTGTGTCCCTGGGCACACCTTCTCTGGATGCCCCTATATGTGGGGCCACACAGTCTTTGCCCACTGTGTTCAGCTCACGCACTCAGCTCTGTGTTGGCGGTTCACCTGAGTGGTGACCTGAGTCAGCCCTTTTTCCTGGCCGACTAATGCTCCACGGTGTGGCCGGACCACATATATTCTACGAGGATGGGGTTAGTCCCACCTCTGGCTCCACGAGCCACGGCTGGGCACTGACGTGCGTGGCTTGATTTGGTTTCACATGGGTTGGAATTTACTTCATTTCCTCCCAATGTCAGTAGTTAATACCTTTCTTAAGGATTTTTTCCCCCCTGGTGGTGATATTTTTCTTCAGTTTTTTAAGTTGCAAATTAGGTAGGGGGTTACATTTCGGATCATCAACTTTGTATTCAATAGTCTAAACCACTTGTCAAACCTCCCCGTAGTTCCCCCCTCACCTGTGCCCTGATACCTCTTTCTCTCTGGTGGACCACCGCCTCCCACCTCACCCACGGTAACCCCCGCCACAGTGTAGCCCGGCTTCCTCTCCCCGCCTGTATTCTCCCACCCGGCCGGCTCCATCGTCCGTCCCTTTGGTAAGAAAGTCTTTATCTTTACTTGTCTTCTATCAATAGCCTCTAAGCATCTGTCCTCTTGTGGCAGCTGGTTCATTCGCATGGTGTCTGCCAGGCACATCCACGTCAATCTCGAGGTATTGCGTTCACGGTTGGGTCAGGGCTTTTTAGGGATGCACTCAGCCCTGGTGGCATGGCGACTGTCTCGGCCATCCCAGGGGGCACTGGGAGCCAGAGCTGCCTCGATGGCAGTGAGTTTGGTTTGGTTTCATCGGGTCCCACTGTGTCTGGACCAGGGTTCCCCTATCCATTCTACTGATGGGCGCTCAGGGTGGTTCCCTCTTCCTGCTGTTGTGCACAGTGCTGCGACAAACGTGGGCGTGTCAATGCAGCATGCATTGGTGCCTGCAAGCAAGGTACCAGTCACCATGACCACCTGGACTGTCAGAGTCCACCGTTGGTCCCCTCAGGTGGTCGGGGCTCAGAGTCGGAAAGTTCTTCATGGGGATTTTCATCTGAGGGGACTGGAACTTTCAACCTTCGGGCCAGCAGACAAGTGCATTAACCCTTCGCAACACCCAGGGACTCTGGGAAAGAGAGGCTGCTGCTGTCAGGTGACATCCGGGTGGTTCCGACTCCAGTGACCTCAATGCACAACAGGTAACACGCAGCTGCCCACCAGCCCTGCGCCGTCCTCACAGCAGTTGCTGAGGACGAGCCTCTGGTTGCAGCCGCGGAGCCAGTCCATCTTGTGGGCAGTCCTCCCTTTATCCCTGACTTTACCAGCATGATGTCCTGCTCCACAGATTGCCCCCTGATCACATGTCCCAAGTGCCGGACCCCCAGTGGGTAGCCTCCAACATCTCCGAATGAGCTGCAGCCCCAGAACACACCACAGTCCTTAGCTCCCTAAATGCTGCAGTAATGCCAAACACCTGCCATGTCCTGGGACAGGGAATCAGGCGCCCAGGACCTTCCAGAGGCACCCAGGCCACTGAGAGTCTGGCCGCTGCCTCTGCACCTGCTGGCCCTTCTCTCAGCGTGAGGCCTGGTCTTGGGGGCCTCCCCAGGTGGGTGGGCCCCTCCTCTCCCTTGGGGTTGCACACATTGATTGGGCCACCGGCCCAGGGCATGACCCAGCCCTCTCGCCATTGTCCCGTTGGCTTCTGTGACCAGTCCTGGCCCTAAGGAGAAGCCACTGACTGTCCTTCCTGTCACCTGGGCCCTCCATGCCATGTCCTGCTCACTGTCTCCCTGCTGTTTTCACTCGCCCTTTGGCCCACTAAGATACAGTCAGGACAGCCACACCCCTCGACCGGGGGCGGGGGGGGCACGGGCTCCACCTCCTCTGAGACCCCCGTGCCCATGGCTATGGTCTGAAGCAAGGTCTGTGCCTGGCCTCAGAGTGAGTTTTCTGGCAGCAGGTGCATCCCCGTGTATTCGGCAGGGGCGGCTCCGATCCTGAGACCAGGGGGGACCAGAGAGAGTTTGTGCTGTCCCAGGTGTTTCTGCGGGGATGGGGCTCAGTCCTTAGGAACGGGCCTCATTGGCATCTTGTCGACTCATCTTTCCCTCGAGCATGGACCCCATGGGGCCACCAGCCTTGTCTGTGCAATCCCCCCCTTACCTCCTGGGACACTTCACTTCCCTAGTTTGTAAAACTGCTACATCTTCCCAGGTTTCCTTACCACGCATTCCGGACATTTCAGGGAGCCGGTCTGCTTGATTGACGTGTCCCTGTCACCTGGGTCCCACTCACTCTGTGATGGCCAGGCAAAGTCCTGGAGCCAGGGTCCCTGAGTGGGAGGATCTGGGGCCCCCAGCTGTACCCTCCAGATCTGCTTCTGCAGCCTCAGGGGGCAGCCTCTGGAGGGGTGGAGCTTGGCATCAGAGGGGACTCTGGGACTTTTGTGTGCCCCTGGTCCCTCTGGCTCCCCTCTCACCTCTGTGCCTCCGTCAGGTGGGGAGGGGTCAGCAGGAGAATGAGGTCCTCTCTCCCACCCCCAACACACACACACACACACACACACACACACACACACACACACACTGACACACACTTTATAGGGGTCTAAGGGCACGGTCCAAGCAGCGGTCCTCCCCTTGCAGTAAATGCTGACAAATACAGGGACAATACTCAAAGTCGCCGGCACCTTTTTAAGGGCTCAGGAAGGGCCAGCTTAGACACAGCCCTGCCTCATTGTAGCTCTGGCAGGCTGCTCACATTGGTGTGGCTGTTGGGGCTGCAGGTCAGTGCTGTCCCAGGGCCACCCCAACACAGCAGCCTGAAACCGTGCCGGACCTGCACCGTCCTCACCCTCCGTACCATAGTGTTTGAGCCTGTGGTTTCGGCCGCTGTGTTGACCCGTCCTGCCGTGACAGGACTGCACGTGTTTTCATACACTTTCTGCACTACCAAGCGTGACGCCTTCTCCAGGGCCTGCCCTCTGCTGACGACATGCCCAGGTACTTGAGACTAAGCCTCGTCATCTTCCTTCTAAGGCACTCTGGCCGAAGCTCCTTCCTCTAAGAAAAGATTTATTTGTTCTTTTGGACGAAAGCCCAAACCCAACACCAAACAACAAACCCATTGCCACGGAGCCACAGGGACTCCACGTGGGTCAAGGGGGACTGTTTTCTAAGACTGTCGATTTTCAGGGCCAGCAGATAGCCTTGCTTCTTCCTCTTGAGGTGGCTGGTGGGTTTGAACTGCTGACCTCGCTGTGAGCAGCCCAGAGCTTAGCTGACATGCCACCAGGGTTGTTGTTTCTCTCTTAGTCCGCGGTAGAGTCACGACTCTGCAGCAGCTGACATCACCGAAGCCACTCTTTCTTGGTCTTGGTTACTGTTTACTCAGCGTCCGACAATCACATGCCTATCAGGTCAGGTGACTAGGAAGCCCTGGCCTGGGCCAGGGGCCCCGTAGCCCTCAAAGTGACCTCCGTGCTCTTCAGCACGCCGAGGAGGCCTGAGCCATCTCGCCCCTTGGTTGCGGCTCCCACGGGTGTTGGTAGAGTCGTGTGACATGACTCCAGTGACCATGTGGATCTTTTCTCTGTGGGTCACGACGTTGCTTCTTGGTCTGGTTGTGAGGGCTTTGGTCAAACCCTGCAGGGTGATTCCTCCAGCTCGCAGGATGTGAAGACACTGGTCACCCCCCCGGGAAGGGGTCCAAGGACCCACTGCCCCTCCAGCAGGCACTGCAGTGGGCCCTAAGCATCCTGGCTCAGGCAGCCCGGCTGGTGTTGCCAGTGGGGTCCAGGCAGGCCCTTCTCTCCTGGCCTCTGTGGGCTGGGGAGAGTCTGAGAGACCGGGGGCAGGTGGTGGCCCTGTGTGAGCCCCCCGGGGGCGGGTGCCTGTGCCGGTGGAGGAGTGAGTGTGTGGGAAGTCGTTCACACACAGCCCGAGTCTCCAAGCTGGGGCCGCTGAGTGAGGAGTGTGTTTGTTCCCTTGTGCTGAGGTGATGAAAGAGCCCTGGGGGTGGGTGGTTACGCACTGGGCTGCGATCTGGGTGGTCGGCAGTTCAAAACCACCAGCAGCTCCTTGGGAGAAAGACTGGGCTTTCTACTTCTATCAGCAGTTGCAGTCTGGGAACCCATGGGGTCACTGTGAGTCGGCACAGACTCGATGGCAGCGAGTTCCCACCCACCGAGATGGGCTGGACCTGAGACTGCAGAGCTGGGTGCTCAGAAATGAGGCTGAGATCACCCCTAGGCAGAGGTCCCACTCTAGAGGAGCGTGCTGGTCTGGGGAAGACAGGCCCCTCCAGCCCCGAGGGGAGGGGCAGCCGTCCCTGGGCCCTGGCCTGCATGTGGCCTGCATCTTCTCATTCGGCATGAAGGCGCTGACTTAGTCCCTATCCGCGCCTGCAGTGGGAGTCACCATCAACATGCCAGGATTTCTGGTTCCAAGTGGGAATTCTAATTCCACTTATCAATGAGAAGTGCTGAAAGGGTTTCCATCTGATTAAGCTCCGTGGAGAAATGAGGAGGTGTGAAATGGTAACGTCCTAGATGTCTTAAGGATGAGTGTAAATACGGCATCGGCATGGTCGCCCTTGCCTGTGAGTTCCTGAGGTCCTCCCCAAGCTTGGTGAGACCCAAGCCCAGGACACACAGACAGACAGACAGACAGACACACACACACACACACACACACATAGAGAGACACACACACACACATAGACACCAGACACACACAGACACAGACACTCGCACACACAGACAGCACACACACAGACACACATACATAGAGCATACACAGACAGACACACACGAAAACATGCACAGACACCAAACACAGATACATGTGCACACGGACACACACTTACATACGTACACATATATACACACCACACACACTCACACCCCCACGCTCCCCCCCCCATACAGACACACCTGCCTCTCATGGAAGCCAGCAGGGTCCTGCTTGTAAGTCGGAACTGCAGTGGGGACTCTCCCCGCATATGCCCGCTGGCCCCGCTGGTGCTGAGTCTGGAGCTACTGAGAGACTCGCGAGTCCTGTCCAGTCAGGATGTTCTCTGTCCCTTGCGGGATGCTGGAGGTTTTCGGGGCTGGAAGGGGGAGGGGAGAGGTAGCTGAGAGGTGGCTCTGGGACTCCTCTGCGCCTGCTTGTCAGGGACCATCTGTGCCCTGCGAGTGACTCTCAGGTACCGGTGTCTTCTGGGAAATGAGCTGGTTTATTAGCGGCACGGTGACCTTGAGGCGTCGAGTGGCCGTGCCGGTGGCATGGAGTTCAAGCCGAAGAGGAAAGACCCCTTGTTTGTGGGACGGGCCATCAGCTACGGACGCGTTGGAAAGACAGGTGGGAGAATTGAGTTATCCGATACCATAGGGGCCCTGTTGAAGACCCCAGCTCTCTGCTCACTGCCTGATGAGACGCCCAGGACCCCCAGGGGTCTTCCAGTCCCACCCAAAGCGCTCCTCTCCCCCGCGCCCCAGGATTTCGCCAGCCACAAAGACTCTGACAGCGGCCCGCCGTGCTCCCTGCTTGGTGCGCAGGCCCGGCCTCCAGGGCTACTGCCATCACTCATTTACCTGCCACGATGCCACCTCAGTGCCCTGCGTGGACCAGCTCCCGAGGTCCTTCCATCAGTGTTATGTGCTCTGTTTTCCTTCGGACCATGCGAGACACTGGCTGTCACCTGCCCTGGGCAGGCTCACAGGAAGGAGGTGCCCTCGGGTCTCAGCCGCTCCTAGGTCCCCCATGTCAGCGGCCCAGGGCAGGGCTTCCAGACCTGCTCCAGCCTGTGTGATTGTGGGGCTGGTTTAGGGGGTGATGATGCTTGAGGTGACTCATGATGCCTGCTTCTCCCTCCCAGTGACCTCATGAATGCACTTCCTCAAACCCCATCACCTCGGAAAGAACAGGGTTCCCCGGTCTCACCTCAGGGGATGGAGTGTCAGAAGAGGGGGGCCAGTGGAAGTGGGGTCTCGGGGGACCCTAGGCAGATGTCCCTTAGAGAGTCCCTGTCAACCATGGTGTCTGGTCACAGGAAGGTGGGACGCCTCTGATGGGCCCAGGGTGGTCTTTCTTCCTCTGAGGACTCCCATGTGAGTGCAGACCAGGCTCCTGGGCCCCACTGGGTTCTTTGCTTCCTGTGTGAGCCTGTGGGTGTGGAGGCCCGGGCCTGCCTGAGGGCTGGGAGACGGGCCATGGCTACTGGTCCGCTGTGTTGCTGGTTCCTTGGCCTCTCTCCTCAGCCCTCCCTGTCCAGGCTCCATGCCCCTACTGTGCAGAGAGAGGTTACCTTGAGGGCTTGAGTGCCACGGCCACCCCCTACCCCTGATGGTCCAGGGGATGCAGTGTCCACTCACAGGCCCCTCAGCTACCCTTTGCTCCGGCGGCAGGTGGGCTCAGACTCTTCCTGTAAGGGTGTGCTGGGACAGCAGGGCAGGCTGCAGGGGACCCTATAGTGACGGGGGCAGCCCCAGGGGCCTGTGCTGAGCTGCACCCCCCACCCCCCACTCAGGCCAGCGTTAGGACTTTATGCCATGCCAACTGGTGACCCTGGTAGCAAGTGCTCTTTGTGACTTTAGCCGGATAATTCCCTGGTGGTGCTGCAGGCAAGGTGCTGGGCGGCTAGGCACATGGGCAGTGGTTCAAAACCACTCAGCAGGAGACAGACGGGGCCACCTTGTTCCTGCAAAGGTTGAGACTCTCGGAAACTCTGTAGAGCAAGGGTCGGGAACTCTTTTTTTTCTTGCCAGGTGGCCAGTTGGCCACTTAAAGCATCATGTGTGAGCCATACTGCATCATCCCGTTAAAAACCAGCTTACTTATAGGGTCTCTATGAGTCAGCATGGATGCCATGGCGGTGAGTTTTAGTCTGTTTTTATTTTTTTTGTATATTTGGACGAACATTTAATTAACTGATGTGGTGGCTGAGTCCTGAGGGTGTAGCGCATTGGGCTGCTATCTGTGTGGTCGGCAGTTCGAAGCCACCAGCACCTCCGTGGGAGAGAGACGGGGCTTTCTACTCCCGCCAGCAGTTAAATAGTCTCCGGCGCCCGCAGGGGACGCTGTGAGTCAGCACTGACTCCGTGGCAGTGGGTTTGTTGTGGTTGCTGTTTTAACCTGACGGCTGGCACTGCCTCTCTTGGGTGAAGCGTGTGATGGTAGCTGGTGTTGATGATGTCGCAGGCCTGACAGGGCCCACGAGGACCCAGGTTGCCAGTGGTTACACATCGGGCTGCCATCTGCAAGGCTCTCAGTTTGAAACCACCAGTCCTGCTGTGTGGGAGAGTGCGGCTTTCTTCTCTCATAAAGAGCTGCAGTTTCGGAAGCTCACAAGGGCAGTTCTGCTCTGTCTTGTAGGGTCGCTGTGACTCAGCCTTGACTCGATGGCAGTGAGTTTGGTTTGGGCTGGCTCAGCCCTCAGGCTGCACATCCCCTCCTTCCGTTAGTGGGGGCGATATGCGTCGGGATCAGCCCAGTGGGGGCCGGGGTTGGTGGGTTTGGGTCCAGCCTAGTAGTTGCTGTGTGCACGTGTTGGTGTGCCCCTGGGAGCTGACCGGCCTGGGGGAGCACTGCCCACAGGGGGACTGGGGAGGGGTTCTGCACCAGGGCTGTGTGCCTGGACAGAATCCTGTGTGCAGTGGCTTGAGGTGTGCCTGGTGAAGGGACACGCTGCCCCGGGGCACCTGTGTGAGCCCCCCCTGGGTTTGCAGAAGGGTGAGAGGGCTCATCTGTTTCCTGGGCTGATACCTGGCCCTCCCTCATGGAGCAGCAGTCAGGGATGGGGTGTCCCCACCCCAGCAGGCTCCCCAGGGAGCATGGTGACTACTTCTTGAAGCCCCATTTAGTGACGGCAAGCAAGCAGGTGGCCCTGGTGGGAGGCGTGTGTGCCCTCCTCCTGATGAGGCTTGTGGAAGGCACTAGAAGGTTCCAGAGGGCTCTGGAGGCCCCGCTCTGCATGGGGAAGGCACATGGGCTCTGTGGCTGCCTGTCATCTCCAGCGTTGGCTCACTGCCTCCAGATCCCTTATCTCCCCAAGGGGAGCGGGGAGAGCGGCCTAGAAGTGGAGAGAAATGAGGGGGAGTGAGTGTAGACACTCCTGGCCCACCTCCGGCCTCTGCTTCACAGCATGCAAATGAGGCGGCATCCCATAATGGGCAGAGTAAATCATTCACTTCCCTTCCTCGCCTGGCCTGTGGTCTCTGCAGAGGGCAGACAGGACCTGATTCCCGAGCCTGGGGGACAGTCAGGTTCTCTTTTAGGGCCACTGATGGCTCCTGGGCGCCTACTGTGTGCCACACACCATGGGGCATGAAGGGCAGAGTGGACATGTAAGGCAAACCCGTTCTCAAGGAGCTCATGATGGCAGACCAGGGAGCACACGCCACCTGGGCCTGCTCAGAGCCCAGGAGCGTGGGGGGCTGGGGCAGCCCATTGGATGGGGTCCTGCGGGACCAGTGAGACGATCGGGCACCACCAGTCCAGCTGGGGGTTGGAACTGTGAGGAAGAAGTCTCTGGACCCTGAGGGGCTAGGGTTACCAGGCAGAGCAAGCTGTCCAGTTAGTTTCAAATTTCAAATAAAAAACTCACTGCCGTTGAGTTGATTCTGACTCCGAGTGACCGTTTAGGACAGGGTAGACCTGTCCCGGAGGGGTTTCCCACACTCTACTTTTTACGGGAGCAAACAGCCTCATCTTTCTCCCGAGGAGTGGCTGGTGGATTTGAACTGCTGACCTCTGTTTAGAAGCCCCACTTGAAAGCCACGACATCACCAGAGCTCCTTCCAATACAGAATGAGGAGGCGGAATTGACTCGATGGCAGTGCGTGTTTGGTAAGGTGGGGCTAATCACTGGCCGGGGCATTCTCAGAGCAAGACAGTTCTTGTTAGGTGCCACCGCCCCGTAGGGACCCTGTGACCAACTGAGGGAAGCACCACATGGTCCTGCGCCTGCCTCACCATTGTTTCTAGGCCTGAGCCCATTGCTGCAGCCACTGCGCCAATGCGGCTTGTCAAGGGCCTTCCTCTTTCCTGCCACCCCTCTACTTTACCAAGCATGATGTTTTCTCCAGGGACTGGTCTCTCCTGACAATATGCCCAAAGTATGGAAGATGAGGTTTTGCCATCCTTGCTTCTCAGGAGTCCTCTGGCCTCATTTCTTCCGGTTACAGATTGGTTTGTCCATTTAGCAGTCCGTGGTACTTTCACCGTGCTTCTCTGGCACCACACTTCAAATGCATCGGTGCTTCTTCGGTCATTCTTATTCACTGTCCAACTTTGACATGAAGCAGTGGGGAAGACCATAGCTCGGGTCAGGCACACCTTAGTCCTCACAGGAACGCCTGCTGCTCTTACATGTTCTAAAGAGGTCTCAAGCAGCAGATTCACCTGATGCGATACGTCTTGGTCTCTGCCTGCTGCTTCCATGAGCACTGATTGTGGAACCAAGGACGACAAAATCCTTCACATCCTCAACCTTTTCTCCAAAGTATCACGTTGTTACCTACTGGTCCAGTGGTGAGGATTTTGGTCGTCCTTACACTGAGTTATAAACCACACTGAAGGCTGAAATCCCCGATCCTTATCAGCAAGTGCTCCTTCACCATGCAAGGTTGTGTCCTCTGCACACAGCAGGTTGTTAATGAGCCTTCCTCCCACCCTGATGCCGCATTCTTCCTCACGGAATCCAGCGCCTCTGACAGCTTGCTAGCATACAGATTGAACAAGGATAGGATACAGCCGCGACACACACCTTTCCTGAGTTTGGACTCTTGCTCTGTTCGCACAGCTGCCTCTTGAGGCATGTATAAGGTCCAGATGAGTACAATGAAGTGTCCCCGAATTCCCATCCTAAGGTGATCTACAGTTTATTACGGTCCACACAGTCAAATGCCTTGCTTAGTCTATGAGACATAAGCCAAGGTCTTCCTGGTTTTCTCCGCTTTGAGCCAAGATCCACCTGCCATCTTCAATGCTGTCCCTTGTGCCACATCATTGTCTGAATCTGGTCTGAGCCCCTGGCAGCTCCCTGTCAGTGTGCAGCTGCAGATGCAAACCATAACAACACTGAGAAGGCGGTTGTCACCGAGTGGATTCCAGCCCTCTGGACAACCCTGCCTGTCCAGAGTTGTGCCACCCAGACGGCTTCCCGGGCTCCGTCTTCCCAGATGCCTCTGGGGGAGTTTGAATGACCAGCCTTTCTATTGGCTGCCCAACACGTCCAAACAGGATCGCCCCCCCACCCACCGCAAAAAAACAAACTGGCTGCTCTAAGGTGTGAGGCGTTACTGTTCACCATGTAGGCTTGTCTGTCACCTGGCTGCCAGGGGGGCGAGTTCGTTTCAGGTCTGGAGGTGGCCTGTATTCTTATTAGCTAACCCTCCCCTAGCTATGGGAGCACAGGCTTGGGTCTCTGCCATGAAGGCTCCCTCTGGAACCCTGGAAATCTGCGGGGAGGGACTGAGGAACTTCGGGAGCTGAGGCGGGGCTGCCAAGGCAGAGCACACTCATAGGGCTCCTGACCCAGAGGTCAGCATGGGGGT
The DNA here is from genome assembly GCF_050624435.1 of Tenrec ecaudatus. NCBI lineage: Eukaryota > Metazoa > Chordata > Mammalia > Afrosoricida > Tenrecidae > Tenrec > Tenrec ecaudatus. Next base: position 110,847,060 of record NC_134545.1, on the reverse strand, counting down.
GGGGGACTTTGTTGGGAGGAGGGCAGGGTGAAGGTGCCCCCCAAGTCGATTCCAGCCTACAGAGGTTCACTGGGTAGGGGGAAGTGCCCTGCTCTGCCCAGGGGGGACAATGGGCTGCCCACCTATTTTTGGCCTGTGAGGGCCCTTGCATGTTCTCCTTGGCACCGTCTGTGGTGGGCAGGCCTGGAAGTGGCCCGAGTCCACTGTGGGACTGAGGTCTCTGCATTGCTTTCAAGACTGGCTGCTGGCTCCTCCCTCTCAGCATGGTGCTAACCCACGTCCATCTCCTCTCTCCCCCGCCCCCCCGTACCACGGTGTCCCCGCCCCACTGGGCCTCCAGAGCCTCTTTCTCAAGAAGTTCGTTCCCGAAGTGTGTATCACCCACTGACAGGCAGCCACCATGCGGGGGCAGTTTGTGTGTTTACATGCCAGTGATTGTGCGGGTTGGGCACATGTGTAGAAGCAGCCATCCATCCATGTAGCAGGTGGCCCTCTGTCCACCTGCCACTGCCACCAGCCCCTTCTCTAGATGTATGTTAACTTCTCCGTCCTTTATGGAAACCAGGGCCGACTGTCTCAACCCACTGTGAGAAGCAGTCTCTCCGCACTCAGTCGAGAGTGGAACGCAGTCCGGGCCACGGGTGTCAGACATCTGCTGGTGGGGAGTATAAGGGGCCAAGTGTGTGTCTCGCGTGGCTGCTTGGCCTCGTCCCCTCCAGGGATCCCCTCAGAGTCATGCTCAGCTGTGTAGTCTGGCATGGATGACTTCTGTGGTCGACACATGGAGCTCGCGGGGAGTCATCTGGGGATGGCGTGGCTGCTCCCACGTGGCCCATGGAGGCGGGGGCCGAGGGGGGCACCTGTGTGGCTCTGGTTTCTCTGGAGGGAGCTGAAGATGGGGTGGTGGTGGATGTGAGGACCATGCCCTTCCTGAAATTGGGGAGGGGACTGAGCTGCTGGAAACCAGCCTCGTGCCAGTGTCCTCCCCAGGTCAGTCTGCCTCCGCCCCGCCGGGACAACTCATGGTCACCACCCCCTTCCAGACTCCCTCTGCTCTGGCTACTGCCTGCCAGCCCCAGAGGGAGGGGTCTGTGGGCCCAGTTTCTCCAGTGGTCTGGATGCCCAGGGTATGGACAGCAGACTGCTGGTTGCAGGCATGCTGGCTTTGGTCAGTTACCTCTGGAGAGAACCCCAAATCTGGAGTGGGGCATGCCCTGGATCCCAGGCACCCTGCACCCCGCTCCCTAGAAGCTGGCCAGTCCTGAGCAGGAGTTTCAGGAGTACAGCTCTGGAAGGGCGTAGGGGGCTGCCTCAGCAGGGTCGTGGGGAGGGTGCAGCAGGGTCTGGGCAAGTGGTAGCTTGTGTGGAAGTTGTGTGTGTGGTCACACCTGAAGCCAAGGCAGCAGCAGTCAGCTGGGAGCTGAGAAGACCCCTAGTCCACAGTGCTTGTCCCTCTGCCCCAGGGTCACGCCAGGTGTCGGGAACAGTGAGGGTGTGCTGCCCACGGTGGCAGGCAGAGCCCAGGAGGGCTGTAGGGGGGATGCTGGGTCTGGCAGTCAGGAGCCCAGCTCTCACATAGGTGACTGAGGCAGGCATATCTGTGGGACAGTGCAGGATCCACACTGACATCAGGTCCTTGACATGTCCTTGACATACAGAACCTTCCATCCACCTTGAGGGGACGGTCTCTGAGTCCCCTGGGGGCCCCAAGCTGCCCCCAGGACAGTAGCCCTTCCCTGGCTGGCTGCTGCTCAGTACCTGTGTCCTTCCAGTGTCCTTCTCCCGGGGCCACGAAGCATAAAAGCCCAGCTGACATTTGACCACTCAGAGTGGAAGACTCCTCTCCTTGTAGTAAAAAAAAAAAAAAAAAAAAGGACTGTGTTGTGTGTTTTAGGGCCACGTCGAGTCTTTTATGAGACGGTCACTTACTGGGGTGAAACCACTGCCCCAAGGCCACCCCACAGCCACTGCATCCACAGTGACCCATGTGGGGTTTCTGAGGCTGCACATCTTCATGGGAGCAGACAGCCTCGTCTTTCTCCCTCAGAGTGGCTGGCGGGTTTGAACTGCCCACCTCGAGGTGAGTGGTGCAGCGATGACCACACAGTGCCACCAGGGCTCCCTGGGTAAATATGCACCGCCATCACCCCCCCAACCCCCACCGAGCCTGCTACCTTTCAACTAGCAATTCAGCAACTGCAGCTAGTTCATCCCCTCTGCACCCAGCCCGTGGTGCACCCAGACTTCTCATCAGCGGAACCAGAGGCTCCCATCCTGCTGAGCCAAGACTTCCCTGTGTCTGCCTGCGTCCAGTGCCCACCTGTGGGGCGACTCTGGGTACAGGCCGGTTCTCGCTAGCTCACGGATGTGGGCCCACGTGGTGGTGTCCGTGGGCGTCTGGTCATCTCCACTCAGCTTCCAAGAGTTTGCGTGTTCAGCATGCCACCACCCCTCCCTCCCCTTTCACGGCGGCATCACTTGGCATTGTGCGGGCGGCTGGCTCTGTTTCTCCGTTCTCCCCTAGACGGGCCCTTGGGCTGTTGCCACCCTCTGGCTATTGGGAGTGGGCTGTGGCGAACACTGCAAGACACTGTCACCTTGGTTTGAATCCCAGATTCCCCGTCCTTGGGGTGGAATTGCTGGCCCAGGCGTTCCTTCGTGTGCAAGGAACCACATTTGGGGACCCACGTTGAACCCCACCGGTAGTTTCTGTGAGCTTTGCTTGTGGGTGAAGACGCAGCCCCAAGGTCTGGCTTGGCAGCCGTAGGAAGGGTCCAAGCCCCCCACCTCCACACTCCCCTGATTTGAACTCCCCATCTGATGTCTGTTAGCGACTCCTGGCCCAGGCATTAATTATTAAGAGAGCGGCTTCCCTACAAATGTTGACACAGCACGGAACCCCTCCACACAGTGGCAGCTCTGCGGCGGACGGCTGTGCTCCACAGAGTCCTCTCCAGGCCTGGGGACCCTCTCTTTGAAGCGTTCGGGGATGGTGCGGGGTCCTTGTTCAGGAGCTCAGGGGGCTCGACCCACTGACCTGCAGGGGTTCTTTCTACGAGGGCATTGCAGGCCCTTTAGAGTCTCTGCTGGGCGACGGAGGAAAATCATTCCTGGGTCGTTAAGAAATGAGCAAAAGGCCCAAGATTCCACGGAAGTGATGAAAACGGCTGTGGGAGCTGCACTCCCTCCCAGAACTGCCGACTGGCACAGCCAGGCACCGAGACTGAGTAGGAAACGGTTACGGTGGCTCTGCCTCTGCTTGTGGGGGCCCCCGGCCCCTCGACAGCCCCATGGCCTGTTGGGTTTGGAGCTTTGCCACCCAGAGGGCTTCAGTGGCTGATTTTCCAGCATCGATCACCAGACCTTTCCTCCTGCTCTGTCTCAGTCTGGAAGCTCTGATTCCCGTACCACACCGGGGCAGTGGCGGCTGCATTCAAGGTATGCTGACTGCAACTTGGACCCGGCTTCTGGCATGCAAGCAGGAAGCCCTGCCCCCAAGAACAACCCACCCCTGCCCCTGAACTGGAACATCCTGAAGGGATGCTTGGGCAGGGGACTATCATGGAGCAGGACTCTGAGACCCGTGGGCAAGGGACAGAGGGCTTCACATCTCCCAGCCATTGTCACGGAGAAGCCCCCCACTCCACGCCTGCCTCCACTGGGGGGGGGGGTCTTGTTTAGGGAGAGAGAAAGGCAGGTGTCCCTGTGTGGCCTCTGGGCACTTCCCTGCTACCGTCAGCATCCTCCTCCTAAAACAGAGGACGCCCCCCCCCCCCGAGACAGGCCACAGCTAAGGGAACAGCAGAGGGGCCATCTCATGGAGTATTAGGCAGCCATGTAAAATGCAGACTGGCGACTAAACGGAAACACTTGCTACGTAAAGCCCAGAAAGACAAGGAGTGGAATGGCATATCCTGTATTCTCCCACTCTGTGACCAAGAGCATGCAGACAGAGGCCCCTGGGGTCATAGTCAGAGTGGGGATGGCGGCTCACCCTGGAGGGTGAGTTGGTAGGGGTCTGTACTCTCTGTGTCCTTCAGGAACGTTCAGCGATCCCTGCCACGAGCACCCCTCATTTTCATGCTCCTCAGTGGGGGTCACGGCACTGTGACATCAGTCGGGTCTCTGAGGAACCCGTTCGCTCCGAGGATGCAGGTGGTGGTACCTGTGCCGGGCATCGCCAGGTCCCTCTTCCCGCAGAGGTGGACAGGAGGGGCTGCAGGGCTGGGATCCCAAGCGCTCTACAAAGAGTGGTGTGGTAGATGGAAGTGTGGCCCCAGTTCTAGCCCTGCCGCAGGGCTTACAGTGGGGTGTGCTGTACCAGGGGCTCGGGCATGGGCAGTCAGGGGTGCCCCCTTCCCCCCACTGCAGACCTTCCTGTGAGTGATAGCCCATGGCCCTGGGACCTGGTATGGTGGCTGTGTTGGTGCTCAGACACATGTCCATGGAGGGTACTGCAAGAGCCAGAATATGAAGACACTGATGGAGGGCTTGGGCAGGATCACCCAAAACTCAGCAACCAAATTCACTCTGACCCACAGGGATGTTATCGGTCAGGGTGGAACTGCCTTGTGGCTTCTGAGACTTGCTTTAGATGGGAGTCCAAAGTCCTGTCTTTCTCGGCGTGGCTGGGGGTTTCCATCTGCCGAGCTTGTGGTTAGCAGGCCAGCGTGTAACCACTAAGACACCAGGGCATAACTGTTCTCAGCCGTGTCCTTCTGATGCCCCCAGTGAGGGCTGCCCACGAGGAGGCTTCCTCTGCCTGGTCCCAAGGCCTGAGGCAGCTTCTCCGCAGAGAGACGCCGGCTCGGTGGATCTCAATGGCAGTGCTCTCAGATGACAGGAGAACCTAGAGACTCTTCAATTGAAGTTAGCAAAGCAGGGGCTCCGCTTTCATTAAACCCATCATTTCTTGGGGCAGGCAGCAGTAGCCAACCAAGCAGCCCCTTCCACAGTGGCTACCCTCACCATTGTGCCACAGCCCTGGGCCCCTTTCCCCCGCTGACCACCCCTTCGCTGCCCTGGGCTCCTGGTTGCCCTGGAGTCCCACCAGGTGACTGTCCGGGTGCTCAGTGCAGGGTCGGTGCCTGGTGTCCGGGGTTGTTGGTGTGGGTGTGCCCTGGCTGAAGCATCTTGTGGGGTCCATTTGCTGCTTAAACTTTCCAAAGACCCCATGTGACCTGAGCACATGCTGGCCAGACGGGCTGATGGGGCACCTGAGAGCCAGCACTGCTGAGCAGGTGGGAGCAGGCGCTACTGGTCCCTCACCACACGTGGGGCCTGCTTCGTGGTGACGTGGGACTCAGGTGGCTTGTCCCCAAGCTCAAGTTCCTAGAAAGGCAGCCTTCTCAGATTCGTTCCGAATACCAGGAAGGGGGACCCTGTTCTCTTGCACCAGTAGTGACTCCTGGATGTGCTGAGGGCCTGGCCTGGGGTACTTGGGGATGGACATCCTGGGTGGGGTCTGGGACTCTGCTCCTCAAGCCCCATGGGGGTGGTCAGGTGCTCCTCCCTCCTGGGAGCAGAGGACTCTTGCTGGAGAGGTTGGCTATAGAGCCCCTTTTTCAAGGGCGTACTGGGGCCAGCAGACCCCTCCCCACTGGGAAAGCTTTGATGCTCTCTGGGGCCCTGCTCTCTTGTGATCCGCCTCTCATCTGCCCACAGAGTCCCATGTCCCTAATCTGTGAGTGCTCACCCTGCCACTGTGGAGCAGTGCATTGTCCCCGAGCCTCTGCGTGTCTCCGGGGACCAGGCAGAGCCCTCCGAGTGTGTCCTTACTCTAGCCTCCCCGCCATTGGGAGTCGGTCGGGCTCTGGGCTGTGGGCAGTGCCCTCTCTCTGACAGACGCTCAGGGTGCTTGTTCCATCCGAGGGATCCGGGACCAGAATGCGGCCCCCGAGGTGTCAGGAAGGGGATTCATCGCTGCTGCCAGCAGCGTCCTTGCCAGCTCAGCTCCGCCACCCAAGGCTCGCCGCCTCCTGAGGTCCCTGAGTCCCTGTGCCTGCTGCTCCTGATCAAAGGCACCCGCAGTCTCAGACCTCGGCTCAGACATGCTCTTTCCTCTGAGGACACGGGCTGGCCTCCATGACGGTGAGCTGGCTGGGGTGCTTCTCAGCCAGCTCTGGGGTGCGAGTGGAGGGATACCTCCCTGTGCTGCATGTCCACCTGCTGGGAGTCTCAGCACAAAGGTGAACAGGACGGAGCATGTTGTCTGGAGGGCCAGTCTTCCCCCCGTCCAGCTCCCAGGGCGTGGGGCATGGGGCCGGCCTCTGGCTCATGGTGCTGATGGGCAGCCCAGATGTGAGGCTGAGATTGTGCTGGCAGAGGTGCCTGTTCCTGTGCTCAGCCTCACACCAGCCCCCACCGGTGTTCATAGCGGCCCCTGCCATGCTCAATTATGGGCACAGGCGTCCCTGGAGCAGGTGGAGATGCAGGGGGTGGAGCACGCTTGCTACCATGACGTTGGTCAGGGTGGGCTCAGCCTGTGGGCCCAGGAGATGGGTGTCACCGCTGGAATTCCCGGGGGGAGCACCCATTGAATACCTGGACAAAGAGGGGTCTGCGGCCCAGGGGTTTCATGTTGCCACCCCATATCTAGTATGATCTCTGGCAGTTCAGGTCTGTCCACCTTAAACCATGCCCCAGCAAAGAGGGGACAATAACCTGACCACGTGGGATTTCTGAAACGTAGGGAGCCCTCTGAGTACCAGCTGGGGCATGTGTCAGGGACGCTGTGTAACATTGTACTTATAGCAGTGGTCTAGAATAAGGGGCAAGTACAGCTCTCCGTTACCCCACCCCTCACTTAGCAACTGTTATACCACCTCTTAGTGACAATTATACCACCTCTCACTTAGCGACTGTGTTACACCACCCCTCACTTAGCGACTATTAGTTATACCATCTCTCTTTTTTTTCCCCTCCCTCCCCTTTCCCCCCTCCCCCATCTCTCTTTTAGTGACTGTTACACCCACTTCTCACTTAGTGACTGTTAGTTACCCCACCCCTCACTTAGCAACTGTTATACCACCTCTTATGACAATTATACCACCTCTTATTTAGTGACTATAAGTTACACCCACTTCTCACTTAGTGACTGTTAGTCACACCCACCTCTCACTTAGTGACTGTTAGTGACACCCACCTCTCAGTGACTGTTAGTTATACCACCTCTCACTTAGTGACTGTTAGTTGTACCACTTCTCACTTAGTGACTATTATACCTACTCCTCACTTAGTGACTGCTAGTTACACCATCTCTCACTTAGTGACTGTTCGTTATACTACCTCTCAGTGACTGTTAGTTATACCATCTCTCACTTAGCGACTGTTAGTTACACCCACTCCTCACTTAGCCACTCTTAGTTACACTCACCCTTGACTTAATTAGGACTGTTGGTTAAACCCACCCTTCAATTAGCACCTCTTAGCCACACCCACCCCAGGTCTTCAGGCCTAATTGTCATGGCTGCAGTTGTGGAGGGGGCCGGGGGTGAAGGTGTGCAGAGAGCAGGCAGGAGGGTGAAGGTACAGGCAGGTGAGGGGCATGTGCAGTTATACCTGAGTGACCTAGGGATGCTGTGAGCACCCAACACAAAGGACGGGGGGCATCCAAGAATGGATGTGTGTGGTCTGGCATTCCCGGGAGCTAGGAGCCCAAGCTCAGGCTATCAGCAGGGCTGGGCTCTCTGTTAGTCTGTCCTTTCTGGGGGCCGAGGCTCTTGAGCCTCCTCTGGCTCCTGATGCCCAGACCAAATACATCTTTTAAAAGTTGTGGTTTGGGAGAAAGTTCACAGAAAAAGTTGTTTTGTATATTCAACGGTTCCTGCACACGTTGTTGGCCAAACAGTTGCGACCTCCTTATTGAAACAGCCTCTCTCCACTCCCTCTGGGGCTTGCGTTCCAGTTCCAGAACCAGAGGGTGCTGAGGACTGCCCCTCACAGCCTCGTCCAGGCTATCAGGGCTAGTCAGTCTGCGCCCCCATGTGATTTAGAATGTGTTGCACACTTCAAGTCCACTCTGCCAGGCCCTTCTGTGCAGAAAAGATCTGAGTCAGCCTATGGAGTTGTGCCCACGAGCAACTGTGTGTCGGACACAGGGTCTTTCTGGGTGTGTGCGTCTCATCCCTCCTCCATAGTGAGCATCTCATCTTTCCTCCATGGTGAGTATCTGTAGCTAGTGTCCGCATCTCATCCTTCCTCTGTGGTGAGTATGTTTCTATGTGTGTATCTCATCCCTCCTCCATGGTGAGTATGCTCCTAGTGTCTGTATCTCATCCTTCCTCCACGGTGACTATGTTTCTAATGTGTGTGTATCTCATCCCTTCTCCATGGTGAGTATGTTTCTAATGTGTGTATCTCATCCATCCTCCATAGTGAGTATGTTTCTATAAGGGGCCACAGGGACTCCCCAGCAGGAGTCTCGCCTTCTGTGTGGGAGACCGAGGTTTGATTTTGGGAGAGTACATTGAATCAGTATCCAGATTTGTATGTGTTCCGAACATATGGTTGCTGTGGGTCAGAATCTGTTCAGTGGCCGTGGGTTTGGAGTTGGGGTTAATGCATCCGTGCATGTAGCATACAGTGACAAAGTTCAGAAAACAGCTTTGTCCCATCCAAACTCCTCGAGGGACAGGGTCATGGGCCCTGGGCGCTCAGGACCACAGCTCCCGGGGACATCTATGTTGATTGGCGTAACATAGGCCCCCAGTCTGCTGTTCTAGTTCCTATGGTGGTGAGTACAGCCTGGGGTCTTGAAGGCCCTCAAGCAGCCATCTGAGGTGCAAGTAGTGGTCTCTCAACACTGGAGGGAAGAAAAATGGAGAAAATCAAAGACTTAAGAAGCCAGTTCACCCACAGGTCTCGTGCACCCCTGGAACCACAGTATCCTCAAGCGTGAGACCACAAGAATTAGGCGGTGCCCGCGTGCCAGGCATTGTGGTCCATGCACCCACATAGGGAGTGCAGGCAGGGGGCACAATGACCTCTCCTCAGGGCTCAACATGGAGCACCAGCAGCTCCTCTGGAGCTGTGGTCCCCACGAGGTGACCCCCTGCCCCCAGAGCACATGGCCAGTGACCTGAGACAAACTCAGTTGTCACAAGCTGGCGTGGGTTCATCTGGTGGATGGAGCTGGGGATGGTGCACAGGCCCCCTTCTTCCCAGAGGCTCCATCATCTCTGCTCCCGAGGGTCGCTGACCTTCCAGAATGATCCGCTCATGGTTGGTCTGCAGGTGTGAGAAGCCCCACGTCTTCCTGGTGTCTCCATGACCTGCTCCCGATGTCTCCAATGGAATTTTGTCTGTATCGAGCTAGGAGATGGAACTGTGTGTGTTTGTGTCAGGGCTTGTCGGCAGGGGGGGAGAAAGGCGGGGGGGGGCGATGTCCCTAGTGTGTTTGGCTGGCTCTGCCCACCAGGACGCTCCTTCTGGCTTCAAGCCACTCAGTGTTCACCCCAGCCTCATATTAGCCAAGAGGGGCATTGGACCCCCCCTTTGAAAGCAAGGAAACTGAGGTTTGGGATGCAGGACCCTAGGTCTCGGCTCTGAGCCCCAGGCCTTTGAACCTGAGTCCCCCTGGGGGGTGAGCATTGCCGTGTGGGTCCCCTGAGGATGAGGAAGGGGTGCTCATGTCACCAGGTCTTGCCCTTCCCAGTGGACCTGGGCACCACTTTCCCCCAGTCTCTGGACTTTGATCTTTTGGGCCCCCTCGTCCCTTTGGCTCCTTTTCTTCTTCATCTACCGAGTCATCCATGGGAAGACATGAGAATCTGTCCCACCCAGTGTCCACAGATTCCGACTCACCAGGTCGAGCACACCCCCTGTCCCGATGTCTGGTGGTCCCATGGACAGCACCTCAGAAGTTCCCAGGCAATGCTGTGGCTCTTCTCTGCTCTTCCTTCTTCTGCCTTGTCTGTTACATGCCGCCGCCATCAGCATCGTAGCCACGTGTCGGGCAAGGACACTGGGCCACAGGGTCAGAAGGCCCGGCTTTCCAAGTGGACCGAAAGCGGACCTGGACAGTGAGGTACCCTGGTCCTGGAACGTGCTTCAGCTCCTGGGAGCGGTTCCTCCTGACCCACCTATGCAGCCAGTCCCTCTGCCTGGGACAACTTCCTGAGTCATCTGCTTGTTGCTCGCAGCTCAGCAATCATGCAGCTCCTTCCAGGATGCACCCTAAATTACCGGAGCCTTAAAACCCCAGCTCCATGTCAATGAACTCAGCAGGGGGAGGGGTCTGAGCGTGGGGACTCCACAGCAAGACTTCCTGAGCCCTCAGAGGCTCTGATGGCCACCATATCTGGTCACTTGCATGACTTTCTGAGGATGGAGCTGGTCTTCTGCAGGGCTTGGGGCAGGCAGGACTTGGGGTAGGCAGGGCTCAGGGGATGCAGGGCTCAGGGCAGGTAGGGATCAGGGCAGGCAGGGCTCTAGACAGGCAGGGCTCTCTGAGCCCAGCCCACACTGGCACTTGGCCCCATTAGCAGGGGTGTGGTAGGGTGGCATGCAGACGGAAGCCACCCTGCAGTGATGGACTGCCTGCTACATGCTCACGCTGAGCTAGAAGCTGAGTGAGGGGTTGAGGGGTCTCCAGTCCAGCGGAATTGGCCCCCATCATGCCCAGAGGGCGACTGTCTGTGGTCTGACTTTCAGTCACATACAGGCAGACCTACAGGCACACGTGAACAGGCTCACATGAGTACAGACACGCAGTATGTGTGTGGACATGAGAACCTTGGTGGCCTAGTGGGTTACTTATTGGACTGTGAACAGCAAGGGTAGCAGTTCAAATCCACCAATGACTCCCTGGGAGAACGATGAGGCTTTCTGCATCCGTACAGTGAACAGTAGCAGAAACCCACAGGGACAGTGGAACCCTGGGAGTCGGAACTGACTCAATGGCAGTGAGTTGAGACAGGCATGGGCACTGAAACATACACAGACACACGCACAGGCATGTATGCACACTCACACACACGTGAGCAGCTGGACTGTATTTTGCTGCCTTTGGCCATAGGGCTGGGTGGGAGGGGGAGGGCCCAGTCTTGTTGGGCTCTCAGGAATCCTGCCTACACCCAGGTGGGAGAAGCCAGGGAGTCAGGCCTGGCAGTCCAGTGCCAGGGACCAGGCTCCCCAAATCCCCCAGATAGCCTGCTGGGCCTCTTTGAGTTCACTTTTCCCTGGATGCCCCCTGTGGGGTATCTTGTTTACCAGGAGGAGTTTGGGGTTTGGTTTGGATGGGCTGGGCTGGCCCAGGCTCCCAGGGTGGGCCTAGCTGAAAGTCTCTACCCAGGCCTCCTGAGAGATCCGCACTGCAGCCTGCCTGCCGTGCTGCCAGTTGACCAATGCTGACCTGGAGGCCCTCGCTCCTGTTCCTGGGCCAGGGGGTGGGGACTCGGGTTGGAGAGAGCTGTCATTGAGTCTGCTAGCCTTGTTGGCTGACCAGAGGGCTTGAAGGCCGGCAGCAGCAGCATTCTCACTGTGTGGCCTTGGGAAGCGGGGGTGTGAACCCGGCCCTGGGCTTGCACCTCAGTGGTCTCTGATGGGGTAGGCCCTGAGAGCTGGTAGCCCACAGGTGGGATGGCTGTTGAAGACCCTGTCCCTGCAGAGTAGGAGCAGTCACCTCCCAGGCTGACCACGCAGCTATCTCACCAACACCCATCCTGTCTGAGTCTTGGGGAGTGAGACACTGAAATCAACCCTCTGGTCCAACTTCGCTCCCCCATGCCAGGGCTGCCTCTGTCCCTGCTTTCTTCTGGTGAACCTCCAGCTGTCTTTGACGCTCGGTGGCTTCACCGTGCCAGGGCTGTGCTCCGTCTTTGGAAGGACGTGGCCAGTCCTTTCCTCTGCGTGGCTTCTGGGTGGACCTGAACCTTGAACCTTAACTCTCAGCAGCTGGGGACGTCGCTGGCAAACTTTGTTCCCCCCCTCGCTGGGTTTTCCTGTAGCCGGGGCCTTCCACTGTAACCTATAGACGTCGTGGCAGCATGAAGTCTCTGTCCTCGGCCTCCAGCCGGGCTTCCTGGGTTGTCATTGTACAAAGTTTGTGGTCACTTTGTGTCACGCCAAGCCATTGGCGCTATTTCCCAGAGTGCTCACTTCCTGCCCCAGTTTGGTCATTCCCAAACATGTCAGCCTTTGTCGTGACTCTCCTGCACAGGAGCAGACTTGGCACAACTGTCAGCGTGTCTCTCCCCTGTGCCGGGAAGCCACAGAATCAGGGCGTCTTGGTTTGTTGCGACATGCAGTATCCTGGGGGTCTGGGCCCTCTGGCTACTGTGTTTCTGTTCTCTGGGCCCTCTGTACACATCAGTTGTACCTACTGGGAAATAGGCATCTAGATGTGCTTCCTGCTGAAGTTTTAGGGGTCTGGGTCTGGACATGGCCCTGGCTGGGGGTCCCCAGGCTCTGCTGCTGTTCAGGGTGGAGGGCTGCTTCTGGGAAAGCTCCTTGCCCTGCTCAACTGCCCTCTGCCCCCTGCTCAGTGCTGCCCAGGGCTGGCACTGAGTTGTGATCTGTTGAGGAGTCCCTAGGGCTCAGGGGGTGCCTGGGCGAGTCCAGCAAAGAAGTTCAGCTGGTCACTGAAGGCGGGAGGTGGAAGTCCACCCACAGGGCCCCAGAAGAAAGGCCTGGCCACCCCCTGAAACCCAGCCCTCGCCAATTGTCTGGAGGGCCTGAGTGTCTGGAAGAGGTGGGAACGAATGGCTGCAGAGCCTGGCAGACATGACCGCTGCCAGGGAGTCATACGTGCAGTTGGCTGGATCTGTGAGTGCTCAACCCCTAGCAGCCCTCTAGGATAGGCTGGCTGCCTGTGGGTTTCTGAGACTGGGACCACCCATGTGGCTGCTGGTAAGTGTGTCACACTCGTGGATACAGCGATCCCGTGTCCAAGAGAACAAAACACCCCCGGCTCCCTGGCGCCACCCCCAAAGGAACGGTTCCTATGTCTGAGCCCATCGTTGGAGCCGCTGTGTCTGTCCATCCGTCCGGCTCCTTGAGGGCCTTCCTCTCGTTCACTGCCCCTCGACTTTACCAAGCCTGATGTCCTTCTCCAGGGACTGGTCTCCTGACAACACGTCCAAAGTTCGGGAGACAGAGTCTCGCCATCCTCGCCTCTAAGGAGCATTCTGGCCGCACTTCTTCCGAGACAGCAGTGCTGGTTCCTTGAGCAGTCCCTGGACTGTGTACTCCTCCAGCAGCAAGTGCACCGGCTATCCTCTGCTCCTCCTTATCCATGTCCAATGTCCACAAGCACGCGCAGAAACGGAAAGTTCCATGGCTTGGGTCATGTGCCTCTCCCCCTCCCCGGAGCAGCCCGGCTTTCCGGCTCTCTACAGAGGTCTCGTGCAGCAGGTTGACCCGATGCCGGGCACGTTCGCCCCGTGCCCTGGACGACCATTTCCCATCTCTGAACCTCAGTCTCCACAGCTGTCAAACGGAAGGGGCCCTCTTGGCCCTGTTTTCCCCCAGGATTATCTCAGCATCATCGTCACAGATGACTGTGGGAGCAGAAAGCCTCATCTGTCTCCCACAGAGCGACTGTGGTTTCGAACTGCCGACCTTGTGGGGAACGGCCCAGCACGTCACTGGGATGCCACCCAGCTACTGGTGAATGTTCAGTAGTGCATCTGCTCAATACAATAAAATGAATCGCACTGAAACATATAACTTTCCTCTAGTTCCTAAATGCTCCCCCCCACCAACTGTCACAATTCCAATTCTACCTGACAAATCTGGCTAGACCAGAGGATGTACACTGGCACAGATAGGAACTGGAAACACAGGGAATCCAGGGCTGATGATCCCTTCAGGGCCAGTGGTGAGAGTGGTGATACCGGGAGGGTGGAGGGAAGCTTGGGTGGAAAGAATACATATAACCTCCTCCCTGGGGACAGACAACAGAAAAGTGGGTGAAGAGAGACATCAGGCAGTGTAAGACATGACAAAATAATAATTTATAAATTATCAAGGGTTCATGAGGGAGGGGGCAGTAGGGAGGGAGGGGAAAAACGAGGAGCTGATGGCAGGGGCTCAAGGGGAGAGCAAATGTTTTGAGAATGATGAGGGCAATGAATGTACAAATGTGCTTTACACAATTGATGTATGTATGGATTGTGATAAGAGTTGTATGAGCCCCTAAAAATGATTTTTAAAAATTAACCCATTAAAAATAATTTAAAAATTAAAAAAATGAATCGAGCAACAAGGACAGGGAGCCCCGTGCGTGCAGTTCCACTGAGACACAGGCCGGCCAGGTTCAACTGGTCTGTTCGTGATGGAGGCCTAAGCGTGGATCTCACCGCCACATCCAGCCCCCTGGCCCCATCTGCCTCTTGCTGCGCCCATGCTGGCCCCTGCCTCCTTCCTGAAGCCTCTGTGTCCCCAGGGCCCCTCACCTTGGTGGCTGTACCACCTGATGGCCCGCCAGCACCGGACAACCCCATTGTCTTAAAAAATTTTTTTTTAATTAAAAGATAATTGTATTGGGGACTCTTACAACTCTTATTACAATCCATATATCAATTGTATCAGACACTTTTTTACATTTGTTGCTATCATTTTTTTCTAAATCTATTGAGCCCTTGGTATCAGCTCTTCTCTTTTTCCCTCCCTCTCCCCTACCCTCATGACCCCTTCATAGATTACAAATTATTATTTTCATATCATATCGACCGCTGTCTCCCTTCCCCCATGTTTTCTGTTGTTCTTCCTCCTGGAGGGGGCTGTATGGTTATGTGTCGATCATTGCGATCGGTTCCCTTTCTGTCATCCTTCCCCTTCCCCCTTCCCCCTACCCTTCTGGTGTTGCTATTCCTATTCTGTACCTGGATTCCACGTGTCGTGAGCTCCCATCCCTCTCTATACCTGTGTACATGCCCCAGTCTAGTACGAATGGAGAAGCAGCACTGAGGTCATGATAGTGGGGGTGAGGAAGCCTCAAGGAACCAGAGGAACATTGTGTTTCATCAATGCTTACTGCGCCCTGGTTGACTCATCCCTTCCCTGTAATCCCTCTGTGGGGGAATGTTCCATTGTTTACAGATGGGCTTTGGGTTTCTGCTTTGAACCACCACCCCCCTTGTTCTCAACAATATGTTTTTGTTTGTTTGTTTGTTCTCATGTTTGTTTTTCCTGACCACCTGCATGGGGTGAGCTGCTAGGAAGCTCAGCTGTTCAGGGAGGTATGCTCAGGGGCCTGGCAGACAGACGGGGGGGGGGGGGGGGGGGGGCTCAGGGAGTCTTTCTTACACATATCTCAGTGTTGCCAAGTTTGTCCTGGGGTAGACCGGGCAAGGACACACCCCTCTCACTGCTGGGAGATGGCAGTGTAGTGACCAGAGACTCGGGCTCTGCTCTTGAGAGTCTACTCACCCGACAGCCAGTGCTTCAGTCTCCCCAAGTGAGCTGGCTCTGTGCCCCGAGGGCTCTCACTCGGGGGCCCTGGACTCACTGGCTCCATCTGAACAGGGTGGGGTGTGTGGCAAGGGGTGGGGGTGGAGGGAAGGCATGGAGGGGTGTGTGTGTGTGTGTGTGTGTGTGTGTAAGATGCCTTTAACTTCTCTGCAGGGATGACCTCAAGCCTGCAGTCCTGCCCCCTCTTCCTCCCCCAAGACTGCTCTCCGGGGAGGAGCCCCTCTGTGGTTCTGGCCGAGCACGAGCACGGAGGCTCTAGTTCCTGGGAGTCCTCATGGGGTGTTTTCAGGTGGCGTGTGCTCTGCGTCTCGGAGTAGCGTGTTTGGGGATATTTAGATAAAATATTGTGCCTGCCTCCAAATGTCTGACCATCTGTGGGTGCAGCTTCGCCAGGCTCAGTGCTTCCAGTCTTCCAGTGTGGGCGTCTGCTCTCGCTCCTTAGTGCACAGTTCTCGGGTGCACCCCCAGTCCAGCCCCTCACTCTTGTGCCCGCCCCTTCACACACACCCCTTCACTCAGTCTCCAGGGCACATGAGCCTCTGCCTCTGAACCCTCTTGTCCCATTTCTACCCCATCAGGGTCCTGCTGGTAAGTGTCCACCAGGGCTTCGGACGTCCCCGCCATCTGTGGTCTTGGTGAGACTCTCCTTCCAGCCCCCAGGCCGGCCTTCCCACCCATCAGAGACCTCTGTTAGTTTCCACCAAGACTGCAAGCGTGAGTCCGGCAGAAAGGCTGGCGGTGCAGTGGGCTCGGCACTGGGCTGCATGCCTCAAGGCCAGCAATTCGAACCCACCGGCCACTCCGTAGAAGAACAAGGACGTGGTTGCGCTGATAAAGATGTAGGGTCTCAGAGACTCTCAGGGGCAGCTCTGCGCTGTCTTGTAGGGTCACTAGGAGGCAGAACTGACTTGGTGGCAGTGAGTGAGCTTTGGGGACAGTTGACGTGGATGAGAGCATGGGGGCCCACGTGCCACCCCCGACAGTGACAAGGGACGGGTCCAGGGGCTGACACTGAATTGGCAGTGTGGCTCAGACAGCAGTCTGTCCAGTGTGTCCTTGGCCACCAGGGCAGGGCTGCCTGGAGGTCCAGCATCGGTGCTTTCCCTGGCCGCTGCAGGCTCGCGGTCTTGCTATTTGTTATTTAAGGGCTGCGTTTCTGGGCACTGAGGTTCGGGGTGCTGGAGGCGGCAGCACCAGGCCCCTAAAGAGGGTGGGGGCACTCGGGGAGGTGCTCTGCAGAGGGGCCCCAGGACAAGCAGGCCAGCCACCAGCCTGTGCGGAGTCACACTTGGTTTTGACGGTCGAGGAGGAAGGTGGGAACTAGTTTGTGGCCTCCCCCTTCCCTTGGGACCTCTCGGGCAAGGCCCTGCAGCCGCGTGGAGCCCCAGGGGGGCTCTGAGGCCCCTTCACAGCCTCTGGGTGCCCTGGCAAGGCGGTGGCAGTGAGATCCTGTATCATTCTGCTTTCTTTGCATGCTTGTTAGCGAGAGGGGTCAGGGTGTCTCCCTTGGGACCGTTCCTGGAATGTTCTATCAGGCAGGAGACTGTGCAGTGCCAACAAAACGGTGCCCACCCCCACCCCCGCCCCACCACTTTTGCTTTAAAGATTGGCCTGTGAATCAGCATTGTGGTGTCTGGCTGAGACTGCCCATGCTACCTGCCTTTGTCCTCAGGCAGCAGAAGGGCCACCTAGCTGCTGCGCATGGTGGGGAGGGGGCACCAACAGCCCGCCGGCCTCCACCCACCCGATGTGCACCCTGCCCTCGCCCAGAGCTGCTATGGCCAGATTCTTTCTGGGCCCAGGGGGGCATCGCACCCCAGACTGTCAGCCGCCTGTCTTCCTGCCTCCCCTCCCCCCGACCCCTGCCGTGGTGCAGCCGAGTGAGAAGTTTAAGACCACGATGTATTCAAATATTGATATTTCTTCTTGTCAGGCGAGAGAGGCCGCGAGATTTCCATGGGCGCCGTTGTCAGAACGGCAGCCACATGTCAGAGGACTCATACAGGCAACGCAGGGCAGTTCAGCCAGCTGGGCACAGGGTGGGGGATGGACGTGGAGCAGGGCAGCTTCACAGACCCGCACTGCCTCCTCCATCATGTTTAGCAAATGCTCCATTTGGGCCAGGTCGCTGTCACACAGCCTGCTGTTTCCATTGGAGCCTGGGCGCATGGACGGATCTCCAGTGCTGTCTGCTATGCCTTGTAGACAAGTAACCTGCCGGTGGCCCGTCCCTTTGGAGACACCGCCCCCCCCCTTCTCATCCCTCTGCAGCGCTGGGGTGGGCGGGGCTGGTGCTGGCAGTCCCAGAGCCGATCCCCTCCATGTGGTTTACATTAAGGCCCTGAGATGCTGTGTAGCCCATGGTGATGTCAAGGCCCAGATTCCAGGCCCTGGTTAGCGGGGAGGCGGGCGCAGAGACCCTCTGAGGGGAGCTGGTGTTTTCCTGTGTGGGGAAGCCCGGGAGTGGGCTGCAGTCTTCACGGCCCAGGCCCAGGACATGCCGCCACTCAGCTGCTGTTCGGGGGCTCGAGCCATCCTCCTTCATTGGTACTTTGGGCGAGCTCTCCCAGGAGGCCCGTGGGAGTGGTTTTAAGCATTGAGCCCCCTAATGGAAAGGTTAGTGGTTCAGACCCAGCAGCTGCTTCTTTGTAAGGCTGCACAGTTTTAGGAACCCTACGGGACAGCTCTGCTCTGTCCTGTAGAGTCTGGTCCGTAGGAGTTGTCTTTTCTGAGGGGTGGCCTCTGTATGTAGCTGCCCACAGTACCTGTTATGTACCTGTGGTGTAGAGTACTGGGGCCACGGGTATGTGTGGCCAGATGTCCACTGGGGTGGGCTGCAATGGGAAGGCTGGCACCCTGACACAGCCTCCCCGGCTGAGCCGGAGCTGGCTTGTGGGAGTGTGAGAGCTGCTATTTCACAAGGTCCTCCACCGCCACCTTCTCGGCCGCCGAGTCGTATTTGCGTGTCCGTCCCACTCCGCAGGAGCCGCGGTGACGTAGTGGTTCTGTGTTGGGCCGAGATCCCTTGTCAGTAGTTCGGTACCACCAGTGGCTCTGAGGGAGAGAAAGGCTGGGCTTTCCACTCCCGTCCACATTTACAGTCTCAGAAAACTCAGAGGGGTTCGCTGTGAGTCAGCACTGACTCGATGGCAGTGAGTTTGGGTTTTGGTTTGCCCGTGGGTGTCCTGGGACCCTGAGGGAGCAGACATGGGCGGGCGTGGGGGTTGGGCTGGGTGCTGATGGGCAGAGAGTCGAGAATGGGAAGGTGGACTGGGCAGAAGCTAGAGCAGGATGTGTGATGTACAGCCCCTGTGGGAGAGGAGGGGCACAGGCTCCCTAAGTCCAGCTCCGAGAGTGCCTGGCAGGCAGGTGGATGGCGTGGATGGGACCCGGCCTGGCTGGCCCTGGTGCAGAGCCTCTGAGCCGTGGGCCCAGTTCTCCCTCAGGGACTGGCTGTGACTCCGTGCTCCTGTCCCCATCATTGGTGGATTGGCAGCTGGAGGCCACAGGTATGGGGACAGCAGGACTTCCGGGTGTGGGGGGATGGGGGACGCAGCTCTGGACCCCAGACCCTCGGAGTCAGAGAGACTGCCACTTTCAGTGATGTTTAACTGTGGCTGTGGTCAGGAGGGAGGGCAGTGGGTCGTGTTAGGTTGCAGGAGGGAGGGTGTCTTTGAGTTGACGTCTGTTAACATTTTCACTGAGATCCAGGTATTTCGCCCCAGTTGCTGTGCAGGGGTTCTCCTTCCAAGGGTGATTTTAGAGCATCACTGTAATGATTATTAGTTAATTTTTAATTTTTATTGTGGTGAAAATATATACAACCAAATATATGCCAGCTCAACAATTTCTACATATGTATTAATTCAGTGACATTGATCGCATTCTTAAGTTAAGCAGTTTTCTTTTTTTATAGCTTTATTCTTAGTCTGTGAATATGCATGTATTTATGTGAGTGTGCATGTGGGTATATTTCTTGGTGTGTGTGTAAGAGGTATCTATATGTGTATATAGGGTGTCTCTGTGTATATAGGTGGGTGTGGGTATGTATGGTTTGAGTGTGTTCATGTGTATGTGTATGTAGGGTGTGGGTATGTGAGGGTGTACAAGTGCGCATGTGTGTATATGTGTCTGTGGGTGGGTATGTGAGTGTGTATGTATGTGTTTGTGGGTGTGTGAGTGTGCATGCGTATGACGGGTGTATATGTGTGTGTATGATGGGTGTGTATCTGTGCATTCATTTGTGTTATGTGGGTAAGTATGTATGTGTGCGCAGGGTGGTATGTATGTTTTTGTGTTAGTGTGCATGTGTGTATATGATGGGTGTGTACATGTGTGTGTATGTGCACGCATAGTGTGTATATGTGTGTAGGAAGGGTGTGTGTGTATGTGTATGGATGTAAGGTGTGTGTACATGTGTGTGGGGATATATGCATGGTATATGTGTGTGGATGCAGGGTGTGTGTGTGTGGGGGGAGTGAGTGTGCATGTGAGGGTGTGTGTCTGACCAGTGTGTACACATCGTCCCTGACTTACATCTCTCCTGTGCTACCGTGGGTCACACTGATGGTGCCTGCTCTTTGCTCGGCGCTCTGCACAGCCCTGTCTTGTAAGACAGACCGCCTACAGTGTTGCACTGCGTAATCCGCTGAGATCAGTCTCAGGAGTTCACTTGCAATGTTCAAAGACAAAAGATTGGATTTATTGAGATACTGATAATAAAGGCCATAATAATAGAGAAAAAGGTATTCTACTTATGTTAGAACTGACTTAAGACAAAGTCATCTGCACAGAATCCCTTTGTATGTCAGAGATTACCTGCATGTATGTACATGTCTGTGTGCATGTTCATATGCCTGTGTGCATAAAAGCATATCGATGCATATGAATATATGCATGTGTGTTTTATGTGTATATATGTGTGTGCATGTATATACCTGTATGTATATATGTATATATCTGTTGTATGTCTATATATCAGGTCTTCAAAAAGTTCATGGAAAACTGGCATGGAAAGAGAATGAAATTTTCTCATGAACTCTTTGAAGACCTCTTGCATGTGTGTGTGTGTAGGTGTACATAAGTGTGTGCATATATACTTGTTTACGGGCATTTATATATCTAGGTATATATTTATGTGTGTACATATGCATATGTTGTATCTACATCTATATACATGAGGGGGCTTTGCAAATTCAGTGGGATTAAAAGATAATGAAAAATTTCCATTAATTTATATATATGTATAGGCAGGTAGACATATGTGTTTATGTATACTTATGGTACATGTGTTGTATATCCATATATGTATGTTTGTGTGGTGTGCATGTATTGTTATACATGTTTATATATGTAGATATATGTACTCCTATATGTATATGTGTGCATTTGTATATATGTGAGTTATTTCATGTATGGTGCAAAATGTTTGTGGGTGGAAAAATTCCATATTTTTAAAACTCCAGTGGTCCATGAACTTTTTGAAGCCTCCTCATATATGCGTATATGCATTTATATGTATATATCTGTGTATGGATAGAATAGTTGCATACACAAGTGTGTGTGCATGTGATGCATGTGCGTACATACCCACGTTTGAGCGTGCATGTTCGGTTATGTGCGCACACGTGTATACATGTACACAATTTATGCACATATAGGCTTATGTGTGTCACAGGATGTGTGCGTGCATGTGTACACATAGTGTCACACATATGTGTCTGAGTGCATGCATGTATGTACTGTGTGCATAGTGCTTATGTAGGCATTATGCATGCACAACTTGTGCTTTGTGTGCACGTGTGTGCTATGTGTACACACTTGCATAGGAATGTGTGCATACATAGGAATGTGTGCATACATGCATATGTGTGTGCATGTATGTGACTGTGTAAAGTTCTTATGTAGGCATGATGTAGGCATAACTCGTGCTTTGTGTGCATGTGTGTCTATGCACAGGTACGGACATGTGCACATGCTATGTGTGTGTGTACGTGTCATACATCTATAAATAACCCTGTGAGCAGGAGCATGGCTGCCCCTGCCTAGAGAGTGCCCACTCTGCAGTCACTTCCCTCATGCAGCCCTGTAGCTGCCTGGGGACGTTAGCATGTATGTAGACTGGGTAAGAGACTGTATCGGGTCACTTAGGAGCTGGCCACCTTGGGTGGCTTCCTGGTGCTTGTGGGCCAGGATGGGGGGCTCATTGCAGTGTCCCCACTCCCCTATCACTGGTGACTGATCTACATCTTGTCTCTTGTCTGCTGGGTGCCTGTGAATCTGTCACCAGCCCGTAGTGCCCAGCCAGACACCAGAGAGGTCAACGGGCCCTTCCCGACTCCCCCATTAACTTTGTGAGGCATATTGATTTCTTGTAAAAATAATGATATTGACAGACTTTCCAGGAGTAATTGTTTCCAGAGCACAAAGGTCAGTGTGGTGAGGGCGAGCCGGGAACTCTTGGACGCCGGTGGCCCAGGGTGGGCGTCCGGTCTGGGGATGGAGCACCGGGCACAAGTCCGATGTGGCTTCCCTGTGTGACTTGCGACTGAGGACCGGCAGCCTCGTCACCATGGCGAGGGAGTGAGGCCTTGGCTCTTCCTGGGACCCAGGGACTGGCCGAGAGTCACATGAGATGGTGTGAACTTGGGGCATCGGGGCTCCTGGGAGAGCAGGACCACGTGAAGGCCCCTGGGAGGGTGCATATCTGCTTACCTGGGGTGGTCAGCTCCGTTGTCGCACACTCCCTGGGCCCAGGCATCCGCTGCTGTAGACTAGGACCTCCTGCCCAGGGCAGCCGAGCGGCCATAGATACCCAGGCTCTGGGCAATCTAGAGAAACCTCCCAGCCCATTTGTTTTCAGGTTGCAAATGACAGCAAAGGACAGAACCAGGTAATTCAGGAAGGCAGCTTTAGCAAGCTGTCTGGAAGCAGAGTGGGCAGGTAATGGATACGCCCGTTGTCCCCAGGGCACTTGCTGAAAGATGCACACTTACAGAAGAAGCAGGGAGTGCCTTGAAGGTGCGGTTGTGAGGCCTGCGTGTACATGTACGTGCGTGTGTGTGTGCATGTGCACGCGCGTGTGAGTGTGTGTCTGTTGTCAATCACAAGCCAGGAGTTCTGGTGGAATTCCCACCTTCCACGCGGAAGACTCGGGCTCGATTCCTGGCCTGCGCCCTTAGGCCAGCCCCTTCCTGTCTGTCTGTCCATGGACACTGCCATGTTGTGGGCATGCTGAGTGGTTCCAGCAGAACTTGCAGACTCAGATGGAGGCCTGGTGATGGACATTCAAAACTCCACCGTGGACATCCAGTGGACGGATGGCAAGGGTCTGACCCCTCGGTGCGTGGGGGCCAGGGGTCAATTGGGCGGCAGGCAGCGACATCACCACACCACCATCCAAGCGGGTACCCTTGGCCCTGGGACCACCGTGCCTGGGGGTGTGGCCCAGACCAGGTGGTAGCCAAGGGGAACTTGGACAGTCGGTGCTCACGGCTGGCCCGGCTCCTCCACATGTCTTCCTCCTGGCCGCGCTGAGTCTGGTCACTGCTGCTAATGAACTTCAGCTCAGGTTATCAATTAGCGGGGGTCTGGGTGTCGCCGCCCGGCTTCGTCCGGGTTCCCTCCGAGGAGCTGGTGGGTGTCACTCAGAAGGTCCTGTCACGTCGTCCGCTCCGGGCCCGGTCCCCTTCCCGTGTGTTTAGAAGGCAATTTGTGCTCACCCTAATCCAATCACCGTCGCCCGGGACGCCCGCACATCTCTGCAGGGAGATGGTGTCCGGGCTTGTAGCAACATCTAATGGGTGTTTAGGTGCAAACCAGCTGTGAAGTGTTAAATATTTACATGTGGAATGCCAATAGTAATTGCCCACTTTATCTGAGCTGGCCTAGGGAAATGTCGTATTTGTTTCCTTGTTCCTTCAATAAACACAAGGCTGGGAAATCCTCCCGCTATTTCTTGGGGGCTTAGAATTAATAAAACCAGGCAGTGTAAAATATGTGCTTGGGGTGTTTGAATGATTGCTTCGGCACCAGGTCATATAATACGACTTTAACTCCATGTGGCCTGTCTATTAAGCAAGACAGGATGAGCCTCACAAATAATAAAAAATATTTATGCTTTTCTTAGCGATACTAACAAGGTAACATATCAGAGAAGACATGGCAGGAGAAGAATAAGGTAACTGTGTCTTATGAATTCACGGCTCAGTGGGGGCCCGGCCGGCTCCCATAAACACCCTGGGATGTTCTGTGTAGCACCACGATTATCCCACAAATTGTATTTTTTGCTTTTTGTTTGTGAAATCCGAAGTGTCATAAACGCCTCCATCTCATCTATATTTGATAGTTAATATTAGTCTCGACCAGGAAAGTGCACTTTACATGTGACAACATACGATTACCTGGGAGTGTTATTGCAAAGGGGAAAATCAATACCAATTTATAATTCACGATCGCAGTCTATCAGTGTTTATGGCCCTCTATCCAGTCTCATTAATTTTTTATTATGATTGACTGAAAGGGAAAGATTTTTAACATGTTTCGCTGTTATTTATTCAGCCTTAATAATTAAATAAACCGTAATTGGCTGTATTTCGAGGCACCTTGGTGCTGCGGCCGGGCGGGTTTGGGGAGACCATCTTTTATTAATGGAGCGACCACCGCCCCGCCCCCGCTTTCCTTCAGAGGCATTTCTGGGCGGGGGGCACCCCGCTGCCCAGCACCAGCACAGGAGGAATAGATTTCGTCTTCCCCGAATCAGATTCTATTTAAAAGGAGACCATTGGTTTTCATTCAAAATACAAATGATCCATCACACCTAGAGAAACTTCATAAAAATATTCCCGGGCACTCACAGGCTGGGCTGGTGGCCTGGGCAGAACTTCGATCCGACACTAATATCTGTGTTCAGGAGGCCCGGAGCCCCGTGGCGGGGAGAGACGCAGGTTGGGGGTAGGGGGAGGAGCGACCAGGGCCTCAAGATCGGAACCCTCGGAGAGGCGATTGCCAGGAGGAAAATTGGACTTTCAAATTCCATCCGCCCGCATTTCTCTTCTGCTCGCCGTCCACCATCCGCCGCCCTGCTCCCAGGGCAGGCCAGCGCCGCATCCATTAGCTGTTTCCAGAGTGGCCGCAGAGCAGAGACAATCCCATCTCTGAGCCCTCTGAAGGAAAATCAATCAAGTGAGAAGTATGGATAAGTTTGAATGGTGGCAACTTTCATCACTTCATTTCTGGCCATGCCGCTTGGTGCTGCTGCCCGGCCACCTCAGCCGGGGTGGGGGGAGGACACCTAAGGGTGATAGAGTTAGACTGAAAGGGAGAGGCTTCCCCCCACCTCCCCGGTATTTTTCAAGTATGTTTCCCGAATGCTGCATGGGAAGAACATCAAACTCAGACAGGAGGGATGCTGGTAAAGCAGCGACAGGATGGAGCACAGTGCCCGCAGACGGCGCCCCGTCCAGTCGCACAGCTGAGTGTCAGCCTGGTGCCCCCACGAGAACGCGAGTCCCTGGCCCCTCACCCCTCACCCCCAGACACACTAGGCCTCTGCCTCAGCCTTGGCCACCCCCTGCCACTCCATCCCAAAGACAGGGGAGCCCCTCAAGTCAGCCCATCTGTTCTACCCATGGAGCTGGGCAGGGACCTAGTTTTCTATTGGAAACGCAGAGAAAATGGTGGGAGACAAACACGTTGCAATTTCACAATCTTGTTCTTAATATTATTGAAAGCAAGCTCTTCTTGGCAGTAATAAATTTAACACAAAAATCAAATACAAAACAAATTTATTCTTCCAGGGCCGGTGCCCCCAGTCACTCCTTTCTTGTCTTGCATTAGCTTTAAAATCAACTGTCACTCCCTATCGATTGCATCTGAATTGTTATCTATATTTCTCAAAAGCGCTCTTGACAGTTAATACAGTGTAAATTATAATCTGGGGAAATGCTGCTTGTAGTCGACAGCAAATTGCTCAGGTTCCTAGTAAAGCCACTCTTACTCACCCTTCTCTTCCTGCGCCCATCTAGTCTGGTGAGGATCATTCAGGCCAAATTATTCTAAATGTGCACGCGGCTCGTATGTAAATCATATTGGGGAGATCACGTTTGGAGCCGCTCTGGAATGTGAAGCAGGGGTGGAGAGACTGCTCTCAGCATTAGTGAAACAAACACCCCCCTCCCTGGAGCCCCACTTGTGGGGGGTGGCCGGCAGTGGGCGGCTGTGGCCTGGCACATGAGCAAGTCCCCTTCTGTGAGTTTCCCGCCCAGGTCAGCAGTGGGAACCCTGCCCGGTCCTTGCCACCTTCCTGGAAAGGCAGGTGTCTTCAGCACATGGCCTGCAGGAGATGGAGGTGGGTCGGAGCGCCACTCTCCAGAGCTGGTCAGTGTGAGGGTGGGGCTGGGCCCCAGGGAGCCCCCTCCTTCCTTGTCTGGGTGGGACCAGGCAGGAGGTCACTCCCTGGCATGTCCCTGCCTTCCCTCTAGACCAGCGCTGGCCAATGGAGGCATGGGAGGGCCACAAAGGTGAGCCCCCGATGGCATTGAGACACTGCCAGTAGCCCATCAACCAAATCCAAGGACGGACACGGGTGACCCTGAGCTTAGTGATACATTTCATCCACCCGGGAGACCGGAGGGGTTGCCGTCACTGAACGCCACCGAGGAAGCCAGCGCTCCAGGGCCTTGGCTTGTTGCCTCGTTGGCTAAGTTTGGGGGTTCTGGGGTGTGTGGAGCTCTGTGGTCATCCCCCCCCTTGGAGAAGCTGCACAAATTCCAGAAGAAACCTCAGGGCTCGAGTTTGTGGTGCTCTGTGGGCACACTTGCTCTGCCTGTACCTGACTTCTTCCTTGTTTTAGCGTCAACCGAAGTTCTCCCCACCCCTACCCTCACCCACTTCCGGGGTCCAGCCTGAGCCACTGGCGGTAAGCACTGGCCAACCTCTAGCTCGGCCTAATAGTCCCCCAAACCCTGAGATCAATCTCCAAAGTGATGCTTCTCTTTTACAAATCACACGCTGGAAGGCCCATGGCCTCCCTCTGCAGGAATGACCACAGCATCTGTGCTGGATGTGCCGCCTCGCTGATCTTGCCCCATCCAGGCTGCCCACTCTAGAATCCACCTCCCTGCTCCACTCTCGTGATGAGTGAGATTAGAGAGACAGCAGGCCTCAGCAAGTTCACACCAATCAGCGAAGTCCAGGGGCAGTGCCTTACAGAGAGGTGCGTGCCCCCCAACGCTAGTGGGCCATGGGTTGTGGTGTCTGATGGTAGCGATGTCCACATCTTCGCTGGTTCCCAGAGAGGCCCTTTCTTTCTCGAGGACACGGGGAGTCGTCCAGTCGCCAGAGGACTCTGGGGCACAGCATTTAGTAGTGACTTATTGACGAGGCTGCCACTAGGACCCGGATCTCAGCATTTTATGGCTGTGACGGGACATGACCATATGGAGCGGAGGAAGACCAGGTGAAGAGGCCATTCTTCATGCCCCAACTCCTTCCTCTCCACTCTCCCTCCTATCTCTGGGTCCCCACTGGATCGCCTCGGTCAACTCCAGTGAAGGATCACACACATGGTGTCTCCCAGAGCCCATCGTGGTGGTGCAGCTGATGGAAGGCCGTTGGGGATGGCAGAATTGAGGACCTCTCATGTAGACTGTCCCAGTCATCTGTGTCATGTCATCCCTCAGAAGCTCTGTCATTATAGCCAAGGCCCCCTGCCTGGGCATCTCGTCTTCCTCCCCCCTTCAGCACGGCTGAAAACACCAGCCTCCCCCTCACAAGAAGGGACCCAAGGACCTTGCATGTGATGGTGGATCATTGGTGGGTACATGGAGAGCCAGGAGGGACAACAGATGGAAATGGATACACTGGTGGAGAAATGACAGGCAGATACATAGACAATGGATGGACAGACCCACCAGTAGCTACATGGACAACAGACGAATAAGTGGACAGATAGGGGAAGATAGACCCATGGTAGAATGCAGGCACTAAAGCAAGAGAGGTTCAAAATGGTAGATTTATCGCAATGTCCAATTTCCATCCATCCCTTAAAGCAAGGAAAGCATTTCCATGACCTGGTCTCCAGCTCCTAGATCTTCAGTAGATACTTCTTGGATAAATAAATGCGTGGATAACTCCTGAGAGAACAGAAGTAAGCCCTGAGTAGCCTTCTGAGTAGAAACACCCAGGGCTGCCCAGGTGTGGGATCCCGCCCTGGGGTTGACTGAAGCTACCAGTGGAGCTCAACAACTATGTGTGACCACCGAGCACTGGAAGTGTAACTCCTCCAAGAGGGAATGTGACCCTAGAGCCCCGCACACCCCAGAGTCCCCAAACTTAGCCAACGAGGCAACAAGCCAAGGCCCTGGAGTGCTGACTTCCTCGGTGGCGTTCAGTGACGGCAACCCCTCCGGTCTCCCGGGTGGATGAAATGTATCACTAAGCTCAGGGTCACCCGTGTCCGTCCTTGGATTTGGTTGATGGGCTACTGGCACTGTCTCTCAATGCCATCGGGGGCTTGCCTTTGTGGCCCTCCCATGCCTCCATTGGCCAGCACTGGTCTAGAGGGCAGGCAGGGACATGCCAGGGAGTGACCTCCTGCCTGGTCCCACCCAGCTGAGGAAGGAGGGGGCTCCCAGCTCTGGAGAGTGGCGCTCCCACTCACCTCCATGCGCTGGAGGCCGCTGTTCTCAAGTCATAGAGGAGGCCTATGACTCATAATATCTCTACGGACCAGAGAGAGGACTGCCATTTTTAGGGATGAGTGAGGTTCGAGGAGCATTGGATAAGAATCCTACCTTACAAATCTGGCTAGACCAGAGGATGCACAGATAGGAACTGGAAACACAGGGAATCCAGGACAGATGAACCCCTTAGGACCCCTCAGTGGGGAGCGTGGCGATACTGGGAGGGTAGAGGGAAGGTGGGGTTGGAAGGGGGAACCGATCACAAGGATCTATCTATAACCCCCTCCCTGGGGAATGGACAGCAGAAAAGTGGGTGAAGGGAGACGGACAGTGTAAGACATGAAAAATAATAATAATTTATAAATTATCATGGGTTCTTGAGGGAGGAGGAGCAGGGAGGGAGGGGAAAAAATGAGGAGCTGATACCAAGGGCTCAAGTAGAAAAAAAGTTTTGAGAATGATGATGACAACAAATGTACAAATGTGCTTGACACAATGGATGGATGTATGGATTGTGATAAGAATTTACGAGCCCCTGATAAAATGATTTTTAGAAAAATAAAAGAATTGGACGCTACCCTGAAGGTCCAGGGTTCAAACCCATGAGCTAGCGCCCGGGAGAAAAGTGAGGCTATCCATTCTCATAAAGACCTGCAGCCCCGAAACCAAGCCCGGGGCTGCCTGGAGTGGGAGCCCACCAGTGGCAGTGGGTTGGGTTTTTGGTGAGGGCTGAGTACGGGCGCTGGGGGAGCTGAGGGGCCAGGATGGCACTGCCATCCTGGCAGGATCCCCTCCCTCAGCCTGGCCCCACACGGCACCCCTTCCTTAGGGGGTTTCCCTTCCAACCTGTTCAGTTTAGGATTGTTGCTGACCCAGGTCTCTGCATACAGGAGATCCTGCCCTACACCTAGTGACACGCTCAGCACGTCACAGCTTTTGTTTAGCGCACGGAGGGTCCGCGGCCAGGTGAGGCTTGACAGTCGCTGAGAGAGAAGGGCAGTTACAGGGAAGGTCTGGCTCGAGGCATCCCTGGGGGCAGCTGCTCCGAGCCACCCTGCAGCCTGGGCTCTGAGAGGCCATACCTCCTTACTAGTGCCCCCCACCCAGACTCCAGGTGTGCCTCTGGACATAAGAGCAGCCAACATCAGCGGCCCACACGCCACTTGAGGGGCACCGAGCTCTTGGAATCGCGCTAGCCTCGGGAACTCCGACAGCTCCCTGGCACGTGTTCACGGCACACCCTGGCCCGCGCCTGTTGGAGTTGGTTGACCAGGAAGCGGGAGACATTGCAGGAGCGCTTGGGATGCAGCCGAACAATTCTCCGGGGGTCCCGGTGTTTCCACCTAGGAACTAGTCGTAGCAGCAGCTGCCCGGGGGTGATGTCGATGAAGTAAGCATCCTTGTCATCACCCAGAAACGCCCCCAAAGACATTGACAGTGGCCATTGCCTTGGCCCTGAGTCTGGGACCCTGTACAAGATGTGTGGTTACACACCAACTGCCCTGGGCCGCCAATGCTGGGATCCCGGGGGGGTGGTGTTCATGGACAGATTATTTGGAAGTACATGTACGGGCCTTTCTCCCTAGTCTGCCTCAGTCTGGAAGCTCCGCAGAAGCCCAGTCACAGTGCCATACCTGCCTCCATGGTAAGACCAGCAAGCGGCTACACCTGAGATAGACGGGTCGAGATATGAACCCAAACCCAAACCACACTCACCACTATCAAGTTGAAGCCAACTCACAGCGACCCTATGGGACAGGGTCGGACTGCCCCCCTGAGTTTCTGAGCCTGTGACCCTCATCTTTATCCTGCACAGTGGCTGGTGGTGTTGAACTACTGACCTTGAGGTCAGCAGCCCAGCGTGTAGCTGCCATGCCACCAGGGCTCCTTGGTGCCCTGTACTCTCTCACTGCCATCGAGTGGACGCGGACTCACAGCGACCCCTGTGGGTTTCCGAGACTGTGACGGTGTCTGGAAGAGGAGAGCCCAGTCTCTCCTGCAGTCTTTCCCACCATGGGGATCGCAGCCCACTGCCAACCACTTCACCACCTGGCTGGCCGGCCAGAGGGCAGGATTGTCTGCTCAGCCTTCTCTCAAGGACCAAGGGTGATGCTGGAGACACATTTTCAGCACCCCCAAACTCTCCCAGCTTGCTTCCTCCACGGGCTCTGCTTCTAAGGGGCGTTAGAAGCAGAGTAGGGCAGCAGGGCTGGCGTTCGCCCGCTGGAGGTTTCTCAGGTCCAAGGTGGGAAGGGACGCTGGTTCTCGGGAAGTCTGCCCCTTCCCCGGCGTGCTGTCTTCCATCTGGCCATTTGAGTTTGGGGAGCTGCAGCTGGGCGTCAGCTCTGCTGTCAGAGAGGGTCCCCGACTGTGCGCAGCAGACCCCGCGCCGAGGCCCACCCCAACTCATTAAACCAGAGCACGGTGTACAGAGGGTGCCGCTGTGCTATTTTCATATTTGGTGCATGTGACAGGATCATTTTAGTGATTTGCAGGATTTATCTCCTCTTAAAAGTAGTGCCTAAGGCTACTCTAATTGGTAGGAGAGCAAATTCCCTCATCCCCTTCTGTCAGTCTTTATTTTATTTACTGAGAACTGCCGAGACCTATTTACACAATAATGAGGATAAATCACCGGGATGCTTTCAGCACAAAGAGAAATGTTGTGCGAGTTGAAAGCTGTACAATTAAAACAAAATTTC
Organism: Tenrec ecaudatus; assembly: GCF_050624435.1. Classification (NCBI taxonomy): domain Eukaryota; kingdom Metazoa; phylum Chordata; class Mammalia; order Afrosoricida; family Tenrecidae; genus Tenrec; species Tenrec ecaudatus. Next base: position 110,816,261 of record NC_134545.1, on the reverse strand, counting down.
AGATATTCCTGAAGTGGTGCGCGCGGTTCCAGGAGCGCAAAATAAAATTAAGACGGATGGTAGGTCTGCCCCTCGCAGAAAGCCAATCAGGATCAGAATCGAGGGGTATTTTATGGTGGGCAATTCCACTCGAAATGGCAATGAAGTAAATGCCTGCGAGTTACCATCAATATCTGTAATAAAAATAAACAATCATGCATTCCTACAGCCTGAAAATAAACAGGGCGAGTTTAGGCGTCATGATTATGGCCCTGGCGGAGTGGAGTGGGGGTGAGTCATGTGGGAGTGTCAGCTGTGCCTTTGAAGCCTCCGTCGAGTTCACAGCAAAGAGGGCCATGGCCACTTGGGGAGACACTCCAGAGGCACTTGAGTGGATGACCCCAAAGGGCCCACTTACTGAGATTTCAAGAGCAGCTCACATCTAGGAATGATTCTTATTGGAGGGTGTGCCACAAAGAGTGAGCATTGTGATTAGGACTTGTCCTTGAACTCGGCCTACTCGACGAGGGTGTTGGGCTGATGTCTGCTTTAGGTGCCCCCGAAGTCCCTGAGCTTGGCCCAGCCACATGGCTGGTTGGGTGGTGTGCGCTTTCGGTGGCCCCCATGTTCTTGAGCTTGGCCCTCACAGCCTCCCAGTTGGTGGGTCAGCGTGTGCTTGTTGACACCAGTCCCTTGACTTGGCCCTGACGGGTGTTGAGTGATTCGTGTTTTTATTGACTCCCAAGTGGCTTTGGACGAGGGGGTAGATCATGTGGATGCGGTGGATTTGCCAGCAGGAAAACGTTGGGCAGCCCAGTCATTGGGCCCTACCTGCTGTGCTCCGACGCCAAGCGCAGCCTAGCACGGTCCACCTGGGCGGTTTGGAAATCCAATTTCGAGCTAAATGCGCTTAAAATTATAAGAACGGGAGACTCTTGGATTTTAGGAGGTGGCCCAACAGGAGGAGGTGGGGGACTCGGCCTGACCCTGGACAAGGACCCAGTCTCTGTGGGAGATGGGGGGGCTAGAGCAAGTGTCCCCCAAAGGCTTATCCAGGGCAGACCGCTGGAGCCTCTCCAGGGCACCCCGCCTCCTGTCCTCAAGTCGGGCTCATGCCCAGGTCATAAGGCAGTTCCCATCACTCTTTGCCTCTTGCCAGCTTAGGGGAGGCCCAAATGCTCTGCTCTCCCAGGAAAAAAATAATTCACATAAGCAGATTTTAGCACATTTACCAGGTCTTTTAACTTGGTCTGACATGTTTGGATGGAAGATGAGAGAAGTGTATTTTTATATCCCAGGGGGGCGGCTTTATGATGACTCTTTCAAGGTGAATATTGGCATTTATTTAGCCCGGGCAGAAAATAAAAGAGAACATGGAGGAACATGAGGGTGGAAACACTGGAGTCAGCAAATAGTATTTTATTTTGTTGCTTTGAATTGCTATCCCTCAAACACAGCTAAATCTAAGTTAATTTAAAGTTTCTCTGGAGAAATTCAGATCAAATTAAAGCGTTTCTCGGCAGCGATGACAAGAGCAGGGAGTGCATCTGAATTTCCTCCAAATTATGGTCTATTTTTACCCCGTCTCCTAAGAGTGCTCGTGGTGGACCTGATTCCACCGTCTTTGAGAGGAAATTAATTTAACTAATGACAGCTCAGACAAAAGTGTCAATCACGAGAAGAGGGGAGAGGACACGGCCGTGGTGGGTGGGAAGAGCAGGGCCCGTGTGCCGTTGCCACCCTGTCCTTTCTGGAGTCCTGGGCTCAGTGTGAGTGCCCCCCCCCACGTCCTGCCAACCTTGCCCGCCTGGCCCCCGTGTGCCTGTGCATCAGTCGCTCCTGTAACCCCCCTCTTCCTGCTTTCTCAGGCCCTGGCCGGTCACCCTGAGGAGCAGCTGGGTAACCCGACTTTTCCCTCCTGGGCTTCACGTGGTAGCTGCCACCCTGCCCTCGGGGTGCCCTGGAAAGGGCCCCATCTCTTTACACCCCCACCCAGTGGGTGGTGGGTCCTGGGAGCTGTTTGCAGGGGCCCCAGTTGTTTGCAGGGCAAGAGGGAGACCTGCTCCCTCCTGAGCAGCCACCCACCCACCAGCCACGCCAGTGCCCTGGGCCCACAGTGGGCACGGGTGTGCTGAGGACATAAGTGGAGGAGGCCCCGGGTGGCGGTGGGTTCCGTGGTGTACCCTCAGGTTGATGGGGTGAAGCGGAGCCCCCTCCCTATCCGGAACTCGCACTGTAGCCCTTAATAAAGGATTACGGGGGGAGGAGAAGGCAGTGGAGAGTTCTGACACGATGCTGATAAGAGGCTCAGCTCAAGGCTGCCCTAGCGGGAGCGAGACAGTGACAGATGCCGTGCGGGGCCAGCCCGCACGTGTTGCTCCTCACCGCCGCCGCCGCCGTGTGACGTGTAGCCATGTGGAAAATCTGTCGGGGGAACTTCCTCCAGATCAGATGCCGCGAAGGCAGCCTCGGGACTCGAAGCCCCACAGTAGCGGAGGACAGAAAATGAATGGAGCTTGTGGGTGGGCAGGCGGGCGGCCTTGCTGCCGGGAGGAGGTGGCAGGCAGCATGGCAGGAGCGAGCTGTCACTTTGAGGGATGAGGGGTGTAAGAGTCTGTGACCAGCTTGGCAGATGTGCAGGAGGGACAGGGAGCATATTGATCAATTAAGTATGCAAATACCTCAGCAAGTCACGACAGAGATAAACACGCCCATGAAGGCATCACGCGGCACATGAATATTTCCTGGAGGGGCCCACCCCAGCCCCTTCGTCTGCACCAAAGGCCACATCCCCCAAGTCTCCTGAGTGTGTTGGGGACGCCGAGGACGGGCCCCAGGCGGCAGAACCTGCAGTGGCCTGGGATCCAGGCAGTCCCCAGAACCGGGGATGCCCACTGTCAGCCTTGTCCGCAATGGCCGGGGGCCTCCCCTGTCACCGACCTGTCCAAGCCGGCTCTGTCCTCCCTTTCTCAGCCTCCCCGAAGAAGAAAGCGCAGTTGTTCCTGGGCAGGGTCTGCGCTCCCGGTGAACCCCACAAACCCGGCACCCCAGCTTGGGTTTCGCGCCTCGGTTGCAGCCGGGGCCCGGCAGGGTCCCCACCTTTTGTCCTCCACTTTTCCTCTGAAAGGCATCTAATTATGACTTCGCTCTTCAGACTAATGAAATTATCGTCTTGTTCTCCTGCTCTGTACTCTTGTCAAGACTTTGAAACATGATCGTTTAATTACTGACACCTACTGTAGCTCATTTTATGCATGTGGCGCTGAGAAATGCTTGTCTCCAGGAGCCCGACAGGGGCACTGGGCTCTGCCCTCTTGGCTGCGTGTGTAAAACGCTCTTTTCATATGAAAATTTAATACAGCGGCGGGTCAGCCCGGGCCGGCTCTGCTAAGCAGCTCCAGGTTTCGTCATTTATAACAGAATTATTTGAAATTCCTCCCCGGGAAAGGGCAGGAATCGCCGCGTGCGGAAGAAGCTGAACAAAACCCCCCGAAGTTCAATGCTATCTGGCCCTGCCGTCCCTCGTTGGTGCAGCCATGAGTGGCCCCATCACAATGGGCGTAGAAAAGTAAGATGTCATTTAAAGAAATGGGGGAAAATATTCAGACTTTGACATTTGGGCTGTTTTTCCATGCTGATAACATCAAAACTTGTACTTCTTGATAATAAACAGAGAATGTCAGCTGTCAGTCAGGCCAGGAGGAAGGGATGGGGGCAGAGGCAGAGACAATGAGAGCCCTCTGGGAAGAACGTGTCTCCATGTCACCTCTCCAGCGCTGCCCCGCCAGGCCTACCCAGGTCCCCTTGATTTGTGGGGGGCCAGCCTGCAGGGGAGGGTGAACCTGGAAGAGGGGTCTTGGCAACCTCCCTGCGAGAGGTAGCCCTCCCAGGCTCCGCCCTATTCCGTGCAAAGATCCTGGGGTACAGAGAGCTGGCCCACTGCCACTCCCTGGCTCCCCTCCTCCCATTCCAGTTTCAGACTTGGAAGAGGGTGCTGCTGAGTGGTTCCAGGGCCCCAACGAAGTTTGTGGGGGAGCCCTGTGCAGGGTGGGCGTGCCCTCTCAGGAACAGATGGTCACGCAGTCCCGTCCAGTGCACCCATTCCAGGGCCTCTGTCGCCCTCCTCACGGGCACCTGCTGCCTGCCAGCCTGCCTGCCCAGGGTGTCCCCAGGTGAGAGGCCGTGCCTGGCAGGCAGTGGGCCCCAACCTCTCCTCACCA